>NW_026057578.1:68703876-68825938 GCF_023721935.1 Panthera uncia
TCTATATCTATATCTATATCTATATCTATATCTATATCTATATCTATCTATCCATATATCTATGCCTATCTATTCTCTGGAATTGTGTATATCATTCTTCAGTTATATAGGTTCAACTTGATTTAACTGTGAACTTTGTATTGGAAATATATTCTTTAGGTGACACAGTAGTATTTGGAAATTTGATATCCATGACTGGCAATAATCTTCCAAAGCTTCATATAAGGAATTATCAATAGAGAAGATTTTTTCCTTATAGGCCATTTCTCTAGAAACTACTGTCTAAATTAGAAGGAAATACCTACTTAGAGTAAGTTATCTCTGTAATTACATACTTTTAAATGATAGCCCTAGGGACAAATCTAGGTACTTCCACACATTTAATAATCAGAACTTTAGGACTTATCTACATTTTTATTCCTCAAATAGGTATACCTTTAAGATTTGTTTATTTATTTATTTAAGCAATCTCTACACCCAACATGGGGCTTGAACTCATGACCCTGAGATCAAGAGTCACATGCTCTTCCAACTGAGCCAGCCAGGACCCCTATCCATCAAATATGTATTTATACTCCTACAATTGCTAAAACTCTTCTGAGTAACTAAGAATACACATATACCTCAGATGTATCTTTGCCTCTTCATTCATTTCAAGAAACTTTAATATATATCTTTTCTTACACTAAATGGAAAAATGAACTGATCATATGATTAAAAATGAGTAACAGTAATTTCATCATTGAATGCAATTTCTTTTTTTAATTGTAATAAAATACATACAATGTAAAATGTACCATCTTAACCATTTTTGAGTGTACTATTCAGCCGTATTAAGTATACTAACATTGTTATGCAAGCACCTCCAGAACTCTGGCAACACGGAAGTTCTATAAAACAAGAATACCCCATTCTCCTCACTCCCAGCCAATAGAAACTACCATTCTACTTTATCTATATAAATTTGACTCCTCTACGTATTTCATAGAATTGGAATCACAAATTATATTTATCTTTTACAACTGGCTTATTTTACTTAGCACAATGTCTTCAACATTTATCTATGCAGTAGCATCTGTCAGATCAAATACAATTTTTGCTAGCATTTTACTTCCTTCTAGTCATATTTATATACATTTTACATTTTTCTCACATAAATATTTTGCTTTCTGCTCTATTCACTTAACCTAAGAGGTATTTTCTTATGTTTAAAAATGTCTTAGAGAGCATGACAGCTTTTCTTTAAACAAAGTCTTAGAAGTATAATTTTAAATAATTATAAACATATTTTTACAATATGAGTTTGATGCTCCCCCCCCCAACTTCCCCCCTTTGTTGCCTATTTACTTTGAATCCAACTTGAACTGAGGACTTTAAATTGGAGAGATCAGTTTGTACATATGTTAGCATAAATAAGTTCTTGGCACATGTTTATCTTTTGACTCATTATTTTATTCAAAAATAACTTGCAAACATATGCTATGTGTCAGGCACTTGTAAGGTACTATAGATACAATGCTAGGAAAGAATATAAAATACAAAGCTCCTGCTCCCATTAAGATCACAGTTTTGTAGGGAAGATATATATATCAAATAATTATTTAAACATATCTAAAGGGCAGTTATGGCAAAGGCTAAAGGTGAATTAAAATATGAGTTTATGGTAGAGTAATAGTAATCATAAAGATCATAAAAACCTCCTTCACTTCCTGAAGGAGTGAGACTTAAGTAGATATTTAAAAAATGAGTAAGAGTTACTAAGATGAAAAGGATAAGAAGGAACATTTCAAGCAGAGGAAATGAAATGTGCAAGACTTTGGGTGAAAGGAAGTAGAGGAGTGAAAAGAATTAAGAGTAGATTGGCATGTCACGAGGGTAGAGTGTGGGGTAGGAAGATGGGAAAGATAAGGGCCCAAACACACTGCAGGCACTTAGACCATGGAAAGCCACTGAAGTGTTTTAAGTAAACGGTTCCAATTTTAAATTTATACCGAGGGATGCAGAGAATGGATTGGAGGGCAATCAACATGAATGCAGAAAGTCTGGTTTAAAAGCTAATTTTGTAGTCTAAAATAGAAGTGATAGGCACCTCTACTGCTGGTGGTAATGATAAAGATTGAGAAAAGTGTATGGAGATAAAGACGTATAACCCACACAGTTGGATGGTGGGGGAGAGGGGTGTGCCAAGATTGATCCTTTGTGTTATGGATTGCACAACTGGCTAGATGGTGGTACTGTTTGTGAGAAGAACTTGGAGTAGGTTTATGGGAGGGGGGGGGAGACCACTGGTTTAGTATGGGACATGTTGAATGTTAGCTGTGTTTGAGACATCCCATAAGAAATGGCCATAAAGGCAATTGGTTATGAAGGTCTAAAGCTTAGACTTAAGGTGTTGCATTAACACTACGGATTCTTGTTTTCTTGAAGTTTTTATGGCTACTGCTGTTTTGCTGTGTAGGCTATGTGGTTTATATTATCATTTAAAATGATTTAGAGCAGTGATTAGGCAACTTTTTCTTACACTATCATTTACAACTGTAGAGCAACAATTAGGAAACTTTCTAAAAGGACCAGATAATAAATATTTTAGGCTTGTGGGACATATGGTTGTCATGCAAATACTCAACTCTGTCCTTGCAGCAGTGAAAACAAACAAAAATAGTATGTAAATGAATGGGAATGATTGTGCTCCAATAAACCTTATTTATAAAAACAAGCCGCCAGTGTTAAGCTGTAGTTTGCTCACCTTTTATTTAGAAAAGTGATCACACTTTAAATTATTTCAGATACCTGAGTAGGTTAACATCTCTAACCACATTCCTGATCTATAATTCTCAAGCTGTGGTTCTTAGACCAGCAAGTCTAATATTTGTATTAGAAATGCAAATTTTCCAGCCTATCTGGACTTATTGAAAGTGGAGCTCCAGGGATGGAACCCAGCAATCTGTATTTTAATAAGCCCTCTAAGTGATTCTGATGCAGCTAAAATCTGAAACCCACTGCATTAGGACAATGGTTGCCAACTCTGGCTAGAATTACCTGGGAGATTTTTTAAAATTCCAATTTCAGAACAATACCTGGAATAATTAAATCAGTAGCTGGGGAACGAAGGCCAGCAAATATCATATTTTGAATGTTCTTAGGTGATTCTCGTATGCTGCCTGCATTTAAGAGCCATCAATCTCATACAAATATCCTAGACTAGGTTGAAATCGATCAGGTTCTGCTGAAATTTAAATTAATCTTAATATCAGTGCACCTACACTCAAAACATCAGGGAATCACAGTTCAAATGGAAATTTGACAATTATATATAAAAATCATTTCATGGAAAATGGTTTAGTCTGAATTAATTGATTGTAAGAAGTAAAAACTAATCTCTAAACCAGCATATAATCTGTTTTTGCTTTGTTTTGTTTTTAATAAAAATTATATAGATTCCTTTAAATTCTGACAAAATTTGGGAGAAGAAACATAAAAGAAAATTCACCTCCTAAGTCATTTGAAATTTATTAGGAGGTGATTTTTTTAAAACCTCAATCTTTAAAAACTGGATTAGAAAAGATAGGTTATATACTTTGTTTTCATCCATCTCACAAAATCATACAGACACTTCTATATATTGCCACAGAGCTTGACCTTAAAAAAATTGCACGTATAGTCATTATCTATGATTATACAATTTATGTAATTCAACTATACAAAGCTATCATTCAAATTTACTGATGTCTAATTAAAAATGATTACAATAATGAAAGACTTAACATTCATTCATTTTACTTAAATTGACTACTTTAGAAAAAATACTAAAAGTTTCAATGGTAGTCATCTTGTTGCCTTGAACTTAAGAAATGAAAAGCTGTATTTACATATTTACAGCAACTCAGTTGTTGAACACATGTTCCACGTAGATCCAGTCATTTCACTCTCCTGAAAGCAAAATTTTTACGTTTTATTTGGTATTCTGATATTATCAGAGTTTCAATATGTGTCATGTTATTTAGAATACATTCTAAACACTTTTTTTTCCTTCTAGAAAAAAGAAAGAATTAGGGATTTTGATTAAAAATCCTGTTGATTTTGATCAGAAAAAGATTTCAGATCTATAGCAATTTCCATGTCAAAGTGGCTCCAAGTGTTATTAGTTCCACTTGAAACTTCTGCTGTGATAATAATGGTTTGTGGTAATTACTTGGAACTCACAGATTAACAGATTTTATTTCACTTTAATATTTATTTGTCTCAACTGAGTTTAAGGCATCTGTGGGACACTGCAGATAAAAAATAAAGTATTTGCAAAACAATGAATAGATAAATGGTCAAATAGCACCAACTTGTAATGAAGTGAGGGATGTGTTGGAGGAAATGGATTAGCTGAGATTAGTTCCATCATCTGTATCCAGACCAAGGGGAGGTATTAAAGGACAAACAAGTTTCTCTGCTAGAAGCAAGAATGTTATCAAGGCAAGATTCTTGTTAAAATCATCTGGATCATGTAAAATCCAGGGCATAAAGGACCCCATATAAAGTTTCAAACTTGATCAATTTTATTTATGTTTCTATAGGCATGGCAGGTAGAAATACGCTTTGCATTAGTCCCTTGAGATTTATTCATATGGCATAATTTTTGGCTATACAAATGTAGCATAATTTGTAGCTAAAGAAATGTAGCTAAATGCTCACCTTTAAAAAAATGGATACCAAAATTGCAGTTTCCACTCATATTTCTACCACCCACTAATATTGTTGAGTAACTTAAAAAGTGTAAAAAGACTATGAGTGAAGATGTATCATGTTAAAACAAAAACACAGTCATACAATACTCTTTCTTCTTCATGCTTTTTGTAGAAATTTCTAACAGTGATTCTTTAAGCCAGAAAATAATTTGTATAAAGCCCAGTCATCTCAGCTCTATTTTTAATTTAATTTGGTACCCACATCTGTGATTTGAAAAGTATAATATATCTCAAAATCACATTCTGATTCAGGTCTGGAATAGCACCCAATCATTTGCATTTCTAACAAGTTGTCAGGTAATATTGATGCAGCTTTCAGACTTGCCTTTAAGAATGACAAACATGTATCATCAATAAACAAGGGATAGCCAATTTAATTTTACTAACTGGGACAAAGTTTACAACTGATTTTATTTAAGAATGTGGCTACTCTAGGGTCATAAAACCTGGGTTTTAGTCTTGGCTCTGAGAAACTGAACACACAAATGGGCAATCGTTTGACCATTTATGAAAATAAAACTGACAATCTTTGCAGCAACCAGCTCAGGAAGCAAAACCATAACTTCTGCAGTAACTAGTTCAGGAGGCCAAGCACTGCCACTGAAGTACTCAGCCCAGATTGGTTAGGACTTGGCCAGTGACCACCAGCTTCATTCTTTTTGGCCCTGCTTGCAACTAGTGACCAGCAGAGAAAGCCAAATACTCTCTGTAAACCAATCACATAGGACACCTTGTTCCTAATTCACCTATCTCCAGGTTCCCCCATATCAGCAACATCCAATCAGAGCTTGCCTAAAGCCCTCCCTTTTCTTCATTAGAAAGTCTTCTCGGGGCGCCTGGGTGGCTCAGTCGGTTGGGCATCCGACTTCGGCTCAGGTCATGATCTCACGGTCCGTGAGTTCGAGCCCCGCGTCGGGCTCTGTGCTGACCGCTCAGAGCCTGGAGCCTGTTTCAGATTCTGTGTCTCCCTCTCTCTCTCTGACCTTCCCCCATTCATGCTCTGTCTCTGTCTCAAAGATGAATAAACGTTAAAAAATTAAAAAAAAAAAAAGAAAAAAAGAAAGTCTTCTCACTCCCTTGCTTGCCTGCCTATATATATATTTTTTTGAAGAATTTTAATTACATAAAAATGCATATTAAAAGATAAATTATACAGATAAGAATAAAGTCCTCCTTGACTACCACCCCAAATCAAATCTCCATATTCTTTCCAGAGGTGATCACCAATTTTAGTTTGATATATACATTTCCTACATCTTTTCCATGGATTTATAAACTTACCTGCACTGTTAAGGTCTTTTCACTAACATATCTCATTTGTTCCTTAGGAAAATATGCTTGTCTTGATATTTTGCTCTTTTCTAATTACTGTTTTCCATCAGTAAGTCTATTATTTACTGAGTTTTTTTTTAACTAAAGTTTTTAAATTATATAGTTTTCATAATTAGACCAAGATTTGAAAAGTCCAGTTAAGAAATATTACTGATCCAGGGGCGCCTGGGTGGCTCAGTCAGTTAAGTGTCTAATTCCTGGTTTCAGCTCAGGTTAGGATCTCACAGTTCATGAGTTCAAGCCCTGCATTAGTTTCCACACTGAGGGTGGAGCCTGCTTGGGATTCTCTCTCTCCCTCTCTCTCTGGCCCTCCCCTGCTCACTCTCTGTCTGTCTGTCTCTCTCTCAAAATAAATAAATAAACTTAAAATAAATCATTGATCCAAACTTCTATGGAAATACTATTGTACTACAGTCAAATTTTGGTACAATGTGTCGGATATATTTTTCCATAGAACCAAAGATAATATAGAGATTGATTTTTGCCCTGTTGGGACACCAGAGAAATTGTTCGTAAGAAGAATGCATACCAGAGAAGCATGAGAGACTACAAGCAGTGACTGAATTTAGTGCAAATTACCTTGAGTCGATCACTCAGCAAAACATGTATAAAAATAATGGCTAGTGTTTATTAGTGCTTATTCCCTGCTTTCTAGATACTAATCAATTTAATCTTTCTATCAAGCTCATGTTGTAGATGAGCCAACTGAGATCTAGAGAAACCGAATGAACTCACAAGCTTACACAGCTGGTGAACAGCAGATGGAATGCTACACACAATATCCACATTCAGAAACTAACCTCTTAATTTCTACATGCTACTGTTTCTCAAGGAAAATATGTATTCTTCTCAAAATGAATACCAACAAGAAAAATGAAAATCTATATATGAAATACTAACTCCGAGAACAGCAGGGACAATCTTCCCCTTTCCCCCCTGGAAACTACTATTCTTGTGTGGCTGGAGAACATGACCCTTCTTCTCAGTCTCTCGCAAAGGAATTTAGGTCGTATTTCCATAGTTAACAGGACAGCACTTTCCTCTGACTTTGTAATATAGACTGGCAGCTGTAGGATTTCAAAAAAGCATTCTTTTTAAATCTGACTCATAAAATACATGCTAATCTGCATGAAAATGAGCAGGACTGAATATGGAACACTCTTAGGCAAAAGATGGCAGGCATAACTGAAAAAGCCCTCTCAATGCAGTCTGAATTTAACATTTAATTTTCTTATTAGCTCCAGAAGGGCAGGCTGATTTTCCACAGGTATAAGCAATATACATAATTAATGCCACACCTCAGGCCTCCTAAAAAGATCACTGGCCTGCATTAACTGTATAAATGCTAGGCTGAAATTGGATCATATCTGAGATTCAGTTTTGATGTTGCAATTATGAATGATGTGATTCATATATGCATTTGAAAGATGTTATCATTTCCTTTTGCTTTTAAAAACAGCTTTAGACAGTCAACATAGCATTCTCTTGGGAAAAAAAGAAAAAGCTCTCATTAATCCATGAACAGGAATCATGTAGACTGTTAAAGCTGCAGTGAATGTGAGTAAAATTGGGCTGAATAATGACATTTAAAGTAAAACAGAAAGATCTACAATTTATTTGCCATTGCTGAGCACTGAATGCACAGTTAAATTGCAGTTATTTGGAACACAGGGCTTTTCAAAAACAATTGTTTGGCATCGAAACCATTTCCAGACTTAAATTATGTGCATCGAAGATATTTTCTATTTTCTGTATACAGGATGGATTCAAGCCACAGTTGTTCAGAAGGCAAAAGGGCTCCTAACTGCCAAGTTCAATTTTCAACATTGTGGTAAATAGAACAAAAGAGACCCAACTAGAATTCACCTGAGTTTTAGTGACCTTGCAGAAGACCTCTTTAAAGCTTTGAACATTATATGATTTCTCTCTCATTATTTTCTTCATATTATTTCATCAACTCTGACTTCTTCTGCAAGCTGATATGCCAAAATTCAGTTGGAACAAAAAAACCCTGATTCTAGTAGGTTGGTCTGAAATCAATAGAAACCCAAGTGGTTTACTTTCTGATTATCTTTAAGGAGAACCTCTATCCTTTGTTCAAATAGGATTCTAAAAGGAGTCATTGTGATTGGCGAGGTCAATGGTAAAGTGAAACCTGGTAATTCCACTTATTCTTATAAATTATCTCTTTGCAGACAAGGATATGATGATGATGATATTACTGACCAGATAATTGGGAATAGTTTTCTATTACTGGAAACACATTAGTATTGTTCCAGCTAAATGTGAACAAGAGGGAATAATTACAAAATGGCTGATTGGGGGATGGTAAGTTCTGTGACTGTAAAATAGGAATTAAACCACATGAGGATGAAAACCTCAGTGTTTTCCTCACATCCGGGTCACATCTAAGCTAGTCGGTACAAGTAACCACTAAAATGACAAATTATATTTATGTAATGAATTTACTGCAATGATATTATTTATATCATCTTAATTGATTTCTTTTTTACTTGTAATAAGATAGTTGTGTTACATTGTGTTAATCCTTTAATCAGACATTCATTGATTTATGTTTTCATTCAAAAAGATATTTATGAAGACAACTTGCATGTGCCAGTAGCTGTTCTACATGCTAGCAAGACAGAAATAGGACAATAACATGTGCTAAAAAGAAAATGACACAGGGTATTACAGGAAATAGTGATGTGGGCAGGGTTATTTTAGATTATTGTTAGGGAAGTCTTCTCTGAAGAAGTCACATGAATATTGTGATCCTTCAATAGAAAACACACTCTAGATAGAAGGAACAATAAGTTTAAAATACCTGGCAAGCTTATTTATTTGGAAGAATTAAAAAGACAAAGCACCTAGGATATAGTGGAGAAGATAGAAAGACAGGAGATTTAGTTGTATAGGTTGTCTGGGGCAAGATCTTAAATGGCATTGTAAACATTGAGGAGAAGTTTGGATTGTATCCTAAATAGTGTGGGAAGGCACTTAGGGGAGTAACATGATTTATATGCTCAAAACATTACTCTGGCTGCTGTTTAAGTAATAGACTTGAATGGGGAGGCAAGCATAAAAATGATGATACATACCAATTAGGAGGCAAACAAAGTCCAGACTTCTCTTCTGATTCTATCTCTTTAGTGAAGTGAAAGCAAACCACAACGTTACTTGGTGAGGCATGAAGTTTTGCTGGGGGTGTAAGGTAAAAAAAAAAAAAGTATAATGTAGCCATCTGGGAAAGTGGCAGGGTGAGTTGACCATGTAACTGTAGCGGACCTACAATCCATGCGGAAGGGGTTTAAGGATAGAGGGTATAAAAGACTCTGAGTCAGTTCTTCCAACTCATTCAATTAGTGGAGAAAAATTAAAAGAAACAAACCACAGCAAATTGGGTCTAAGCTGATAGACCAGCAAGAGTCAATAATTTAAAAAGCTATTTTACTGAAACTCTGTCTCTTGAATTTACTCTTCCATATTTCCTCTTCTTTCTTCCATTCCTCTCCAAGGTAACATCGAAGAATGTAGGGGTAAGCCTTACCTGGCTATGTGGGGAAAGGGGAGCCCCAGCTCTACTCTGTAGTGGGCTTATGGCCACTGAAGTGCCATTTGTCTTTTTGAGTGTGTTGAAGGTGGTAGTCACTTCTGAGTGCTTAGACCTGTCCAGAGGGTCCTGGTGAAATACTACTCATTGTCAGAGGTCTAATTTGCCTCCAAATCAGACCTCTGCTTATCCACGGTTCTTCTCAGAGACTCTACATTCGCTCACCAGGGTTCATGAGAACACATGAAGAACTTATCTATCAGCCTCATGGTAGACTGAGCCAGGAATCTTGCCTCAGGCCCAGTTACCAAGCTGTCTCCCCAAAAAATTCAATTCCATTGCTCCTGAGATATTTTTGTCAGGGTACATCTACAAAAGCTGGGAGTCTCAAAGGATATGCAGCTTCCCAACATTATGTCTGAAAGCACCCAATTATCTTCAATTAACTGTGATTCATTTTTATTTATTTAAATATTTCTAAGTTCCTCTCTCCCATGGTGCAGCCTTATGAAGAGTGAAGGTGACGGATTAGAGTTGGTGGCCAGAACACTGACATTTTATCTTATCATTCTTCTCCTACTGACCTACAGTAAAACTCAAAAACTTAGTCTAGCAGATTGGTCCCTTGAAATGTTAATGAAATTACAAAATTTTAGAAGTTTTCATTTTTTCTCTAACCAAGCAAAAAATTAACTTTCAAGACTTGTTAAAGATAGCTAGAAACTCTGCTTTGAACTCTGAGCAGATCAGTAGCCTTTTTGTTGCATGGTACATAAGGCTTGGAGATGGAAATAAGCGAGACCTTAAGATTTCAGTACGAAACAAAAAATGCATTTTTAAATGTTTTTTTGTTTACTTGTTTTGTTTTGATTTGATTTGAGAGAGAGAGAGAAAGAGAGAGAGCACATGAGCAGGGGAGAGGGGATGAGGGAAAGAGAACATTAACTAGGCTCCATGCTGAGCATGGAGCCCTACATAGGGCTCCATCCCACAACCCTGGGAAGATGACCTGAGCCAAAATCAAGAGTTGGAGGTCAACCAAATCAGCCACCTAGGCGCCCCCAAAAATGCATTTTCTAAAATCCCTGAGCTGGTGTCCTTCCTGCAAGGATATAAAAATTTAGATTTCTTCCCCCTACCTAAATGGTAAAATGAGAAGGAAGCTGCTAAAGAGTATCTATTTCATGTGAGTGTGTGTGTGTGTGTGTGTGTGTGTGTGTGTGTGTGTGTATTTTTTCTTTTGTGGGGGGAGGTGCTTGCTGGACAAAGAAGCCTTATTGAATTATTCATACTTGCTGATTGAATAACTATTTGGAATTTACATACATGTGGCCAAAACAGAAATAGGAAGGACTGAGTGTTTTGTAAAGCAGACTCAAAGGTTCAATATACTTAAAAAATAAAAAGAGCAGAATGCAGCATTAAATGAGAGACCATGCAGTATAGCAGCCCAGCTTTTTGAGTCAACTTTTCATTTCTATCCCTGTAGATGATTAGTTCTGTAAATTTGAGCAAGTTGCTTCACTCTTTTTGGCATTAGTTGGTAGGACTCTGAGCACCCCCATAGCAGTGTTGTGAAGACCAAATGAAATAAATGGAAGCAACTGTCACTGGTGTTGTTGTTATTGTCATTATTATTATTGAATTATTATAATTAAAAAAAAACTACTATCAAAGACTCTGCAATTTAATAATGTAAATAAGACATTTAGTCAACAAATTAGTCTTGAAGACAATGCCCATCATTCAAGATAGAAGAGATCACACGGAAGAGTTTAAGATTCTCAAAATTATGATAAAAGTCTGATCAGAGACAATGATAATACACAATTATCAGTGTGTTAATGCAGAGCCAGTAAAAGCCTTTCACAGAGAACTACAAACTGACCTCAAACCCATAAGTTTGTCAGAGATATTCTTCCTCATAAAAGGAAGAATACCCAAGACAAAAGCTACAGTCCCCTAGCACATCTGAGCTTTGTGTCTCACCTGCAGCCCATTTGTTCCCTTATACAGAAAGTCAGGGAACTGTTACTTTTAGTCAAGTACATGTTGGCCACAAGTCTTACCATGTAATTATCTTTGTTTATGGGGACTGTAATTATGTATGCATACCCTTAATGACTCTCCTTCCTCATTACTGTTAACCCCAATCCTGTCTGATTTGTATCTTTAGCAATAAGTCCCATCAGCATCAAAAGACTTTCCAACAAAGGTCTCCTTCTCAAAACGGCAAAGCTTTCATTTTGGTATTTAGCCACGTACTGGAAAATATTTGTGTTCCATGGGAATGTGTTCTGTTATTCCACTTAAGTGGAATGTTAACTTCTAGTCATCTCTGTCTTTCAGAGTGTATAAGAGCTGAGTACCTCGAATGATCCAAATATATTTTGTTGAAGGACTTTGCTGAATCATTATTAATTTTGCTATATCTCACACATGATCTGAATCCCATCTAAATTTTCTGAATTAATACTATACCCATAATTTTCCAGTTAAGAAGACAGCCTACTGTAGAAAACTCAGTTTTGTTTTGTTTCATTTTGAGTTCTTTCTTTGACTGTATAAGAGTTCCAAACATAATTAATTTATGAGCACTAGGCTTGGGGTTTGATTATTTTAAAGCAGATCAGCAATATGTCTGCACTGAAGCCACAGCTGCTGTAGCTATGCATTTGCATCTGGACTTGTTGTCTCATCCAAACCAAATTTGCTGCACCATCAGGCTCATTTGAAATCTCAGTTCTGTGGGTGTTGGTACTCAAATTCAAGTCACTTGAATAATCTAAGCATTAGGAAAAAAGAGAGAGAGACAGACAGAATGGAGAGAGAGATAATGAGAGACAAAACTCCTGTATATGTTTCCATGTAGCCCACAATAAGATACACAATTAAATGTTATTATTCTATCACAAGTTTAAGTATACTTTTGTTCATTCCTTTAAGTTAAAAATGTAATTGCCAAGGTGATTATCTTCCCCATGCCAGTCATTCCTATAATACTACATTTCAGACAGCTTCGGGGTTAAATTGGTTTATTTTTGCATGGGCTACTCTATTTTTGTATTTATATCCAACATTGAGTTAAACATAAAAACGGTATTTTCACATTATGAAAATTCAATATACTAACAGATGTTCCTCAAATACATGAAGAGATATAAAGAAAAGGAATATACACACAACTCATATTCTCCTGGTATAATATGGATCAAATGAAATAAATTATAATTTTCCTTAAATATGCCCAAGGCATCATATCTCTCTTTAACTGAACACAGTATGTCCTAATGTTATGTCCAGTAAAGAGCAAAGTAAGACTATTCTCAACCAAAAATCAGTGAGTATTATTGTCTTCATTTGTGTATAGCATGAATTCATAGAAATATTAACACATGAAAACAATTTTGGCAAACTGTAACACATCTAGAGATCAGTCAGAGCAAGGAGCTGATGGAAAGAGATGAAACCTGAGCATTGTTTTCAAAGAAAAAGAAGACTCAGTAGGGACATGACAGCTAAATTCATATATTTGAAGGTCGCTGTGTGAAAAAGTAATTTATATGGTTTTATCCAAACTCTGAAGGAAAATCTAACATAAACATGTGTTAGAATAAGGCAGATAGGGTAGAATAATAATTGTCTATGTAAGCAATTAGAGCTGAATAATAATATAACATGAATTTCTTGTCACTGGTGGCATTCAGATTTGGACTTTAGAAAATGTTATGGAGTATATCCAAACACCCTAATGGGGAGTTGACCAAGATGTTCCCTAATATTGTCTCATGTGACCCTGAGATTTTCTTCTTTGGAATGAAGCCATTCAACATTTTTGGTAACAGTCCAAAATATTATACCCATCTGGAGTAGTATTATTTGAACCAAAACATATTTACAGATCAATTACCCCATTTGGTCTAGAATAGAACAAGTTTATGTCTATTCTTCCAGAATAATAAGAGTGCCCATCTTCACTTTAAATATTGTCATAGTTTGGACAAAAAAATCACTTGGTGACACCAGTTAAATTGTCCATTCTTTCAAAGAGTTAAAAACATCAAAATTAAAAAAAACATTTACTTCTTTTATATCCTGATATCTATTATATTAATAAACAAAGGGTATATTTTTAACACAATAAAGTAACTAGTAATGCCATAGGGGTGCCTGGGTGGCTCAGTCAGTTAAGTGCCTGACTCTTGATTTCAGCTCAGGTCATGATATGCAGTTCATGGGATTGAGCCCTGTGTGTAGAGGGCCCTGCCCTGACAGTGCAGAGCCTCCTTGGGATTCGCTCTCTCCTACTCTCTCTCTGCCTCTTTCTTGCTCATGCTCTCTTCCTCTCTCTCCAAATAAATAAATATTTAAAGTAAACAAATAAATAAGGAAATATTTGTAAAAAAATTTTTTTAAACGTTTATTTATTTTTGAGACAGAGAGAGACAGAGCATGAACAGGGGAGGGGCAGAGAGAGAGGGAGACACAGAATCTGAAACAGGCTGCAGGCTCTGAGCGGTCAGCACAGAGCCCGACGCGGGGCTCGAACTCACAGACAGTGAGATCATGACCTGAGCCGAAGTCGGACGCTTAACCGACCAAGCCACCCAGGCGCCCCAGGAGATATTTTTTTTTAATTAAAAAAATAAATAACATATCGTATCTTTTCACAGTATTATTTAAGGGAAGTAATGACACTGAAGTTAATTATCTTAAAATCTCAAGGTATAATTTCTTTCTTTTTTAAAGAGTTTGTTCATTTATTTATTGTTATGACCTGAGCCGAAATCCAGAGTCAGACACTTTACTAAGCCCCCCAGGAACCCCTATAATTTCTTTCTTTAAATATTGAATGTACAGGGGCAACAGGGTAGCTCAGTTGTTTAAGCGTCTGACTCTGGATTTCAGCTCAGGTCATAATATCATGGTTTGTGAGAGTGAGCCCCATGTTGGGCTCTGCGCTGACAATGCAGAGACTGCTTGGGATTCTCTTCTCCCTGTCTGTCTGTCCCTCCCCCACTCATGCACATTCTTTCTCTCTCCCTGAAAATAAATAAACATAAAAAAATACTAAAAATTTAATGGTATAAACTTCCCTGGAAAATTCTCAGGAAAAGAGAAAAATCAGGCAATATTTTACCTCTAAAATGAACAAAATTGGAAAATACATAAGAGGAATGCCCTGTAAAATATTCTGTCTAGAAATAGCTTTTGAATGAATATATAGAGAAATGGACACTTTTCTGTACAAGAGTTTCCATTTTTATCATGCTGCTTCAGGGTATAAGATTTATTTAGTCTTTATACCAGATGTACTTACAAATAGCTGACTAAACAATATTCACTTCTACTGTAAGATCTTCTTTCATTTCTCTATGGTGTAATTTTAGCATTAATAATGTAGAGGAAAGTTGAAGTTTGATTTAGAAAGTATGGCTGATTGAAGTATCAATTGGCAAAGCAAACTGTGGGTTCATTTGATGATATTAAAAGTGGAATTAGCTTGAGTAAAATTTAGAAAAATATTTTTAAAGTAACAATAAAAATAATTTTGTCCTGCACAAGATTTCTGATACCATAAAATTAGATAGTCAAAGTTTCATTTATATTATTTTTTTTAATTTTTTAAATGTTTATTTATTTTTAATAGAGAGAGACCGAATGCAAGCAGGAGGGACACAGAGAGAGAGGGAGACGCAGAATTTGAAGCAGGCTCCAGGCTCCAAGCTGTTAGCACTGAGACCAACAAAGGGCTCAAATCCATGAACTGTGAGATCATGACCCGAGCCAAAGTCAGACGCTTAACCAACTGAGCCACCCAGGCACCCCTCATTTATATTATTTCTAATGCATACCCCTTTAAGATATTATATTTCTCCTTGTGCAAAATTATTTAGGGTAATGATAAAGAAGACCTACTGTCTTTAAAAAGTCTTCATGGAATACTCATATCAATTCAGCTCATCTTTGATTTAATTATTCAACATGAGCAGGTGAACCACAGGAACAGTATGATTCATTTTACCAATAAATCCATGGTAGTTGAGCCACTGAAAAAGGAGGAGTTCTCTGGCAAGGCCTAAATAGAATGAGACAATGGGGACTAAGTTCTAACTTTAAAAAAAGCAAAGCCAAAAAAAAAAAAAAAGGAAAATTCTATTTAAAGGTATAAATGGGGAAAAGAAACACATTAAATAGATGAAGAAAAAATAAACATAAAGAGTCAAACTCAGGAAAATGGAGCTCATCACAGGTCAAGGTACAAGAGAATTTTAAAAGGACATCATCAAAAGCCTCAACTCTGGGATGAGATTATGTTTGCATTCAGCAAAGATTTAAACTGATACTGTGTGCAAGGAACTATGAAGTATTGGGGCTTCAATGTTAAACAAGAAACAGAATGCCGATTCTCAGAGAGCATTCATTTTAGTAGAGGTGACAGACAGTATGCAACTAATTTTACAATGTATTATTTAACCACAATAGCAATGTATGATACAGAAATTGAGGTTGTTAGGAAAAAAAAAAAAAAGCTTTATGAAATAGTGGAGGGTTATCTAATCTGTTTATCATTTAAGACTTCTCTAAACATGTGACAATTAAAGTAGCTTAGAGATATGAGAGGGAACTAATTTTGGCAAAGTATATTGGAAGGAGAATTCATTAAAGGAACTTTAAAAAGCCAGTGTGGTTTGAATGCAAAGAACAAGAGGAATAGTGGCTTGAAATGATCTGGCAAGATTTGGGATTTCAGTTTTACTCTAATGAAAAGTCATGTTTCAACAGGAAAGTGAAGGAATCAATCAGTATTTTTTTTTAATTTTACTTTCTATTTTTTTTAATTTTATATCCAAATTAGTTAGCATATAGTGCAACAATGATTTCAGGGTTAGATTCCTTAGTGCCCCTTACCCATTTAGCCATAAGTCCTCCCACAATCCCTCCAGTAACCCTCAGTTTGTTCTCCATATTTATGAGTCACTTCTGTTTTGTCCCCCTCCCTGTTTTTATATTATTTTGTTTCCATTCCCTTATGTTCATCTGTTTTGTCTCTTAAAGTCCTCATATGAGTGAAGTCATATGATTTTTGTCTTTCTCTGACTAACTACTTTCACTTAGCATAATCCCCTCCAGTTCCATCCACATAGTTGCAAATGGCAAGATTTCATTCTTTTTGATTGCCGAGTAATAATCCATTGTATATATATATACCACATCTTCTTATCCATTCATCCATCGATGGACATTTGGGCTCTTTTCATCCATCGATGGACATTTGGCTATTGTTGATAGTGCTGCTATAAACATTGGGGTGCATGTGTCCCTTCGAAACAGCACACCTGTATCCCTTGGATAAATGCCTAGTAGTGCAATTGCTGGGTCGTAGGGTAGTTCTATTCCCAGTTTTTTGAGGAACCTCCATACTGTTTTCCAGAGTGGCTGCACCTTCTTGCATTCCCAGGAATCAGTCTGTATTTATAGCAATCACTCGGGAAGCAGTCTGGGGAATACTAGTGGTAGGAAGTAAGGAGGAGAAAAGGTGAATGTAGGAAGACCATCTAAGATGGAACTTCAGTGTTCCAGGCAAGTGACTGTGGCAATATGGAAAGGAAAGCAGTAGTGAAAATGGAGAGGATGTATCAACTTTGTAGTGAAAATGGAGTAGATGTATCAACTTTGAGAGATATATAAGGTCTTTTAATTGGAAAGAAAGAAAAGAGACAAGAAGAAAGTATAGTTGCTGGGAAGAATAGTGATAAGTCTGGAAATAAAGCTTCTGCAGAGGCAGAGGAAGATAGCATGCAGAGCTTTGAAATATACAGCCAAGAAAAATGGGTGAGTGACTAGATGTTTTATATAAGAATTTCCCACTTTACAAAATGAACTACAATATGTTTTTCTTTTCTGGAAACTGCTCTTTCATGACGCTCAAAAAAGGACAATGTTTACAAACATTCCATCTGTGCATGATGAGGGCAAAATGAGGCACACCACTGATTTATTGTTTCTGCACTGGGTCACCAGAGGTTTGGAGGGCAGTGTACGACCTATTGAAACCCTAGCACCATTTCTTATAACACCTGAATTATCACTATAGGTCTCCTACTCAAATGCTGACCTGGAATTGCTCTGGCTTTTGAGTCACAACTCAATTATACCATATTAAATGATATGTTTGTAGGACCAATGCTTAGAAAAGGAAATTGAACACACATTTGAGAGAGCATAGTGCAGAGAGGGAGAGTGCTTGATGAGAGAAATATAAATAACAGGGATAAAAACATATAAAGGCATCATTAGTTGTACAAACCACAATTTCAGGGGATTTTCAGTGGCCAAGTCTAATAAGGAAGGTTTAAAGGGAAATATCAAAAGCTTATTTCACCTCTGGCAGTTGAAACTGACCATGAATTAAGGAACAAAATAGATGAAGACAGACAAATAAAATATAAAAGTTGGGCTTTTATATAGCATTTCAAAATATGCATTTATTTATCTTATAAAAAAAGAATTTCAGTTGGAATAAAACACAAATTATTTATTTTACCTTTATAACACACACACACACACACACACACACACACACACTGTAAGACATTTACTTGACTACCCAGTTTTAAGTTTAGTCTACATAATTCCAAGTCTCAGCTATTCATCTTTTTGGCTTTGAAGAAAGATTTTATTTTATTTTACTGTAGACAGAAACAGCAAGAGAAAGCACGCGTATGAGTGAGGGAGGGGCAGTGGGAGAGAGAGAGAATCTCAAGCAGGCTCCACACTCAGCATTGAGCCTGACGTAGGCCCATGATCCTGGGATTATGAGCTGAGCTGAAATCAAGATTGGATGGTCAAATGACTGAGCCACCCAGGCGTCCCTGGAGAAAGATTTTTGATTAGAATATTTAATAATTATATTACAGCTTTGAATAAATAGTTGCCAAATAGCTCAGAAAGCAAAAGAAAAGATGAAGATCATATTGATAACATCAAGATAAGAACTTGGATTAAGAGTCAGTCAGTCTCTTAAATTTATTTGTTGTTACCCATAATTCAAAGACGATCTCTAACCAAAATTATTTACAAAGATTTTTGGAGATTAAAATAAATAATTTATAAAACATTTGCAAATCCAATGAGAAAAAATAATAGTATGAAAAATGAGAGATTTGGGCTTACTAGAATTTTTTCTTCAGTATGTACTTTTGTGACATTATTGAATCTAATTTCCAAACCACAGATTTTCTGTCTTATAAATCTCTGATTTATCCCCTTCTCTTTCCTATTCTTGTCAAACCAGTCCAAATCACCATCATCTGTTACCAGACCACTATATAGTGCTTCCTTATGTCTTCTCTATGAGGAAAGATCCAGGTTTTTTATAGAGCCTGAGATTATACAATTGAGAATAGGTCTTTAAGAAAGTAATATGCAAAATTATGAAATGAAAATATTTATTTACTAGGGAACATGAATCTACAAAAACTTGCAATTTTTTTTACACCTTAACAAATGTCACAAAATCTATTATTTTAATTGATTAAATACCTGATATATCTTTACAATTTTTCCCCTTTTCATTTAACAAGAATTTGGTAATAATTTTCCATAAAGAGCACAGAAAGATCATTTAATATTCCCTCTGTCATGGTTGAAATGTGTTGTTTTTTTTTTTTACTATTGACACTTTTAATGCATAAAACATGTCATTTTACACCCAAATATATTGGATATTTAAATACCATAATATTGGGTCCTTCAAACACAAGAATTTTGATACATTTTAGTTTGTACATCAGAAAAGAAAATACAGACACACACACACAGCATTTAAAAATGTGTATGCTGCATTATCAGGAATATTTCTCTCAGGACAGAATTGTTTTTCAACTTAGAATCTATAAAAACCAAAATTTCACTCATAATTTTAAGCATATCATGATTAGAAGATTTTCCCATAGATAAGATTTAAACATATCAAGCTTTGAATATTCTTTCTATGTAAGTCTGCAAGTAGGTACCATAGGGCATATTTACATCACAATCGGACCTATGATGTTGCACCTTTTCTTCAAGATGCAGATGATTTGGCACAGTGAATGTTAAGGAGATATATAGGAAGTTGTATCTGCATTGGATTGCTAGGAACAGGCTAACTTTACTTGGTAATGATGATAAACCACATACATATATTCCACTACACCTAAGTTGACTGCATCTACATTACTAACTCCCCTTAGGTGGATCTTCAAAATGCCTATAGCCACTTTAATGTCACCAAAGATAAGGGGAAGTGTGAGTAGAAAGTCAAAGTGGAAAGTCAGACTGGAAATAAAGGAGATTTCATCAATTGCAGTTAAGATAGTTTATTACAGCTAATGTAAAAAGGAAAATGTGACCATGCGAATACATTTCTGAGATGCTAGGGTCTTTCCAGTGTCCATGAAAGAAAGTGTAAGTGAGGGACTTTGAAGCTGAGCCTCCTTAGATTTCTGGTATCCCCTTATACTTCTTTTTTTTTAATTTTATGTTTTTATGTTTTTATTTTATATTTGAGAGAGAGAGAGAGAGAGTGAGCTCTGAGTTGTCAGCACAGAGCCCGACGCAGGGCTTGAACTCACGAGCAGGGAGATCCTGATCTGAGCCCAAGTGGGACACTTACGGACTGAGCTGCCCAGGGTGCCCCTGGAATCCCCCTCTACTTCTATATGTCTTTACAGGTGTGCTATTAGCCTTTTAGACTGAGCAATTCTTCCTTGCAAAAACTGTATGATAAGGGCTCTTAGCATCCTTGACTCTCTTGAAATTAGATACCAGCAACACTCCCTCCCAATCTCTCATCAGCAAAAGATGTCCTCCTCCTTTTCCAAATGCAGCCTGGGGGAAGAGAAAGTATCACCCCTAGGATGATAACCATGTTTCTGACCATATTTCATTAGCTTGAGTAGTTTTTAAGAACTTTAGTACATTATTTGAAGCTTACATTTTCAGTATTAGAAAAAAAGACATACAAATATAAAATCAAGAAAGTCAAATGAAATCTCTATAATGCTAAATTTCAATTGGAAATGCCAATATCAAATATGCATATGTATTTTATAGTAATATCACCGAAAATATCTAGAAGTACTAACAATACAGTAGCAATGAACCCACTTAGCACTAGTCTCAAAAACCAGTGCTTCTTGGAGGAATGGCAGATTCCTGGTTTGAGCACCTCATCATTCCAGAAGGCAAGTGAGCTATGCAAGACTAATTGGAGCCATGCCAAAAGAACACAGGAGCCAAATTTAAGGAGTTTCTTATTGGCCAAAGATGGGGCAATTTGAATATTAAACAAGAATATTTTTGCAATTAAGACATAATGGATATATAAAATCATATATATGTTCATAATGATGCTCAAAAGAAAAAGGCAGGAGCTGAGGAAAGAAACCAAAGCACATCATCAAAAGCCCTAATTCAAGCAAATAAGCGATAAAAGACTGTTTCAAGATAATTGGGAAGAGCTGAATAAAGATTTAGCCTATGGGGTTAAATGTGTGTGACATGTTACCCACTTTCTTTTAGACCTTTTTGGTAAGGGTGATTAGACATATTACCTCCTATCTTTCTCAGTTATCTTGAGACAATCTCCTTTTTGTCCCTATGTTTCAGCCACAAAGAGCTCTTCAAGTTCTTATAAACTGCTAAGGTCATTCCTACTTCACAGCCTCCACCAATGCTATTTTCTTTTCTTTGCCAACAGCTACACATGACACCAAACTCAGCCACAATGTTACAGCAAGGTCTTCTGCTCATTTCCCAAAGCTATTGGCTGTCATGTCTTACATAGCACACTTCTGCTTTCTAGAACTTATTCTATATCATAGTTATACATCTGCTTTGCATTTATTTGTAAGAATCTGCCACCACCACTAGAATAAAAGATCTCGAAGGTGGTATACTGTGTCTCTTTTGTTCTCTGTTATATGACCGGTTCCTAGGACAGTGCCTGACACATAGACAGTGGCCAACAAACATTTTTGAGTGAAGAAACAAAATCCAATTTTAAATTAAAGAAAGGCTCATAAAACATACTTAAAAGTAATGTATAAGGGGGAGAAAAGATGGAGAGGAAAACAAACCATAAGAGACTCTTAACAATAGAGAAAAAACAAGGCTGACTGAAAGAGGTGAATAGGGGATGGGCTAAATGGGTGTATCTTAAGGAGAGCACTTATTGTGATAAGCACTGGGTGTGATATGTAAGAGATGAATCACTAAATTCTGTTCCTGAAACCAATATTACATTATATGTTAATTAAAATTTAAATAAAAATTTGAAAATAAACACACACACATACATACATACATACATACATACATACATACATACATAAAAGTAATGTGTAAGAAAAGACAGGTGATGGGGCACCTGGGTGGCTCAGTCGGTTAAGCGTCCGGTTTCGGCTCAGGTCATGATCTCATGACTCGTGGGTTCTAGCCCCGCATCGGGCTCTGTGCTGACAGCTCAGAGCCTGGAGCCTGCTTCAGATTCTGTGTCTCCCTCTCTCTCTGCCCCTCTCCTGCTCATGCTCTGTTTCTCAAAAATAAATAAATGTTAAAAAAAAAAAAAAAGACAGGTGATTCTTACAAAACACTTTGGAGATGAATATATTCATTCACTTTCTGCACTTCACTACACCCTAAATATTATATGAACATCATCTCAAAAAGCAAACAGGTCTGACAGTATGTGGACATGTCTTTCTAAATCTGATTATTGACTCAGTTTTAACATAAAGCCTTGAATAATAAATCTTAAGATATTTTTGGACACACAATATATGATATTCACTCTTGAACCCACACAAATTTTTTTCCCTCCCCTGCTACTTTACACACTAAACACCAACATCAAATTATATGACAAAAGTTTTTTTCCAAACATATATATCTGGACTTGTCAGAATTTAAATAAATGGAAATGAAAGAGGCTTCTTTGCTTCAGTAAGAAATGGACTGAGGACTCCCACAAACACTCTTTATTTTCCTTTCATTAAGTAGGTTTTGTGAATACAGCTTCAGCTGAGGCAAAGAATCATTCATTGTTTCACAAACGTAGGGCTGACTTGGCAGAGATTTTTGTTGTCAGGAATGGGAAGATGCTAGTTGATCTGTTTTTGAAAAATCTGACTTAGAAGGTTTTCTCCAGAAGTTGCCATGAGAGGAAAAAATATAGATTACCTGAATACCAATGCATAAAAGGAAAATTAAGAGTCATAGAAGAAGGAGGTGAAAAAGGGAAAGGAATCCTGTCCTGTAAATAATTCTTGTCTTTGCACTTTTTAAAAACTATTTGATTGTGCTGAGAAGGAGCTAATGCAAAGGTACTGAGGCAATCTTTACAAACACACACTCATCTTAGATTCCTAGACAAAAAAAAAAAAAAAAAAATATATATATATATATATATATATATCTGAAGAAGTTTCCATATAGTATAAGGTAGATAACTCATTTCAATGACATTTACTTATCTTCAAAGTTCAAATGATCTAATTAAAACCTGTAAACAGTTTGACTTTCTGGATATAATTATATTTTCTTTTTATTGTTAAGAAAATATGGATTAAATGTCCAAAGAGGAACAGCACTACCTTTATGATACATTTATTCTTGTATCAGACAATGAACTCATTTTTTTTTCCAGAGGTATAGTTGTGTAATTTTCATGAAATAAAATTTACCCCTTTTAAACATTTAGTTCACTGAATTTTAGTAAATGTATGTATATAATCATATAACAACCACCACAATGAAGATGTAGAATAATTCCATCATCCTAAAAAGTTTCCTTTTGACCACAGGCAATGAATTTCCTCCCATTACCCTAGCCCAGGTAACCATTAATCTGTTTCCTGTCACAAAAACATTGTTATTTCCAGAATTTCTTATAACTGGAACTACATAATATGTAGTAATTTGGTTTTATTTTTACTTATTTCACTTAGCACAATATTTTTGATATTTATCCATTTTGTTGCATGTATCAGTACTTTATTTTATGATGGACTCTGTGTGTGTGTGTGTGTGTGTGTGTGTGTGTGTAAATTTATTTATCCATTCACTAGTTGATGGGCAAGTGACTGTAAAATTGGAGTGCTTGAGTGGCTCAGTTGGTTAAGTGTCTGACTTTGGCTCAGGTCATGATCTATGGTTCATGAGTTTGAGCCCCACGTCTGTCTCTGTGCTGACAGCTCAGAGCCTGGAGTCTGCTTTGGATTCTGTGTCTCCCTCTCTCTCTGCCCCTCCCTGCTCGTGCTCTGTCTCTCTCAAAAAAATAAAAACATTAAAATTTTTTTTTTTTAATGTTTGGTAGAATTAACTAGAGAAATTATTTGTACCTAGAGTTGTTTGTTGGGTGGGGGACAAGAGTTAACTACACACTCAACTACTTCTATGATTATCTATATGTCTATTATCTATATATAAATGGATTATATATATAGATATTATATAAAATATATAAATTCTCTCTCTGAATAGCTGTGTGTGTGTGTGTGTGTGTGTGTGTCTGTGTATTTTTACTAGTGATATATGATTCACTCTCCTCTCTTCTCTCTCTCTCTTACCATTCAGGTAGTCTGCTTCTTTTTAAACTTGCTGGTAGTTTGTGTCTTTTAAGGAACTGAATTTTAAATGACTGAATTTACAGGTCTAGAGTTTGTCATAGTATTCTCTTACTATCCTTTTAATGTCTGTAATTTCAGTTGTGATGTCTACTTTTTTTGGTTTTGATTTAGATATTTGTTTCTTTGCCCTTCCTCTCTTCACTCACTTGATGGGTCTGTGAGAAAGTTTATCATTATTTTTAACATAATTACTTTTGGTTGAATAGATTTTTTCTATTTTATGTTGTGGTTTTTGATTTAATTACTTTCTGCTTTAATCTTTATTATGTACTTTTTCTACTTTCTTTCAGGTGCTTCCTTTTTCTTCTTTAGTTCCCAAGTGGAGGCTTTGCTTACTTTCACTCTTCTTTTTTTCTAATAGAAACATTTCATGCTATAAATTTCTCTCTAAGCATTGCTTTAACTCCATCTTACCACTCTGGTAAGTTTTATCTTCTAGTTTTGCTCAGTTCAAGTATTTTTAAATTTCCATTAAGATTTATTTTTTCTCTTTGTTATTTAGAAATATATCATGTAATTTTCAAGTATTTGGGGATTTCCAGACATCTTTCTTTTATGGATTTTTAGGTAATTTCCATTAGAGTTTGAGAATATGCTTTGAATAATTTCTATTCTTATAAATTTTTTAACATTTGTTTTATCTCCTATAATTTATAATTTGCACTTGAGAAGAATGTGTACTGTGGTTGTTGATTGGAATTCAGTAATCTGTAAATCAGGTCAAGTTGATTGATTTTCTCCAGATCACTATATTCTATTTTTCCGTGTACTTGTTCTGTCAATTATTGAAAGAAAGGTGGTGGTTTCTCCTAACGATAATTGTGTATTTTTCTATTTCACCTTTTAGATCAATTGGTTTTTATCACATGTATTTGAAAGTTCTATAGTTGAATCTGTGCACATTTAGGAATTTTCTTGTAATTGCCCCCTTTATCAGTATGTCCTCTTTATCATTATCCTTGTTTATCCCTAGCAATCTTCCTTATTCTGAAATCCACTCTGATGTCAATATAGCTGCCCATCTTTCTTTTGGTAGTTTCTACACGGCATACCTTTTCTCTCTCTTTTTTTTTTTTTTTTTTTTTACTTTTCTTAAAATAAACTTTTCTTTCTGAATGATTTGATATTTACATAGAGTTTCAAGAATAATATAGATAGTTCTCAGCTCTCTCTCACTCAATCCTACTGATACTAACATTTTCTATTACCATGATTCACTTTTTAAAACTTAGACACCAACATTTATTAGTTTTCCAGTAATGTTATTTCTCTGTCCCAAGATTCAATTCAGGATACCACATTTATCAGTCACCATGACTCCTTAGTCTCTTCTGGTCTGGGATAGTTTTGTAGTCTTTCCTTGTTTCCACTGTAATTGAAATCTTTGTAGAATGTTGTTTCATTTGGGTTTGCCTAATGTTTCCCTCTTTACTAGACTGGTATAATGGATTTTAAAGAAGAAAACTGCAGAGATGAAGTTCCCTTCTCGTCCCATCATTTCAGTGAGTACATGATATAAACCTGAAATACCACTGGAGATGATAACCTTGATCACTTGGATAAGGTAATGTTTGATAGGTTTCTCTACTATAAAGTTACTACATTTCCATTTCCCATATTCTGTTCTTTGGAAATAAGTCACTATGTCCAGTCTACACTCAAGGTTGGGACAGGGTGGGTTAAACTTCCCATCCTGTAGTTTGCCCTCTCTTTCCCATTCACTTATTCATTTAATTATTTAATTATTTATTCATATCAGTGTGAATATTTATTTTATGCTTTGTGTTATAATCCAATAGCACACTATTATTATTTTTTTTCTCAAATTGTTACAGTGTTGGCTACTGGTACCTCCTTCAGAGCTACTTCAATCTCCCTTGACATGACCTCATTATTTTGTTTTTAGAGCATCTTTTTACTTTAGCTTTTTGGTACCTTTATATCTAAACTGGGTTTCCTGTAGATAGCATATAGTTCAAACTTAATTTTTCTATCCAATCTGATGGTTTTTATTTTTTAATTGGCGTGTTTACACCACTTACACTTAAAGTGATTACTGATATATCAATATAGTTGGATTGAAATTTACTGCTTTTAGCTGTTTTCTACTTGAATAACTTGTTCTTTGTTTTTGTTTCCTTTTTTTTTTTTTTTATCTTCCTTGGTCTGATTGAGCATATATATACGCTCAATCAGACCAAGGAAGCATATATATATATATACACACACACACACACACACACACACACACACACACACACACACACTCAGGAGGCAGACAGAGCACAAACTGAGGAGAGAAGTAGAGAAAGAAGGAGAGAGAATCCCAAGCAGGCTCCATGCTTAGCGTGGGTCCAACACACAGCTGGAGCCACAACCCCAGGACTGTCACCTAAGCTGAAATCAAGAGTCAGATGCTCAACTGACTGGGCCACCCAGGTACCCCTAATTGAGCATTTTCATGCTTCAATTCTCTTTCTTCTTCCTCTCCCTCTTTCTACACACACACACATGCATACACACACATATGTATATGTAATTTGTATTGTCTTGCTATCACTGATTCCTTGGCTCTTTTGAGGCTTGGGACATGCTTGAGAAAGGCATTCTTCATTTCTGTTACTATGGTTTGGATTTTTAGCATTCCCATTAGATTTTTTTATATAGGTTTTAATATTTCTGCTGAAGCTATCTACCTTTGCCTATGTGTTACCTACCTTTTTCGTAAGCACCTCCCACTTAATAATCATAGTGATTTTACATTCCCAAATTGCTACAACATTTGTGTCTTATCTGAGCCTATTATGTAAATTACTTTTTCAGACTATGTTTTTTTTTTTTTTTTTTTTTTTGTGTGTGTGTGCTTTGTAATTATTCCTTGAAAGCTGGACATGCTGTACTGGGCTATACTGAGGTCAGTTTTGTTTATGCTTGGACATGAGCATACCTTTACCTCTGTAGAGGTTTTGATAGAAGAGGTTGTGTTATTACAGTCAGTAGTTGGACTAGGTGTGAAGATTTCTGTTGCTATGGTTACCTCCCAGTCCATTACAGGCTTTAAATATCTCTAGTGATACCTTGTATTTATGGCGAGGGCTGTACTATACTGTTATTTTTATTAAACATGTGCTAGCATGGAGGTGGGGAGCATAACAGAGGGAGGCAGTTTCTAATGTTTTGATAAAGATTCAACCCCAGGGAAGCACTACACAGTTGGGTATTGGAATAATGAACTTTTTTTTTTTAATCTTTACAAAAATAATATGTCGATTAGGTAAAGAATGGTAACATCTTAGCTAGAAAACAAGTGGCAGTAAGAAGGCCTGGAGTAAAGATTTAATAAGAATGTTCTAACACTACCTTGGTAAAATTAATATTTTAATCTGTATTAATGTGTATTGTACCCTAGAAACATAATACATAAGTTATTCTGTCAGAATTATCATATATTGGTCATAGATACAATTATTGTGTAAAGTCTTTCTACTCTATGTACACATATAAATTATTCTTTATTTACAACTACTAGTCTCCCTAGTGCCAAAAAAAAAAAAAAAAAGAAAGAAAGAAAAAGTGAAGGGCTCTATCTCTGAGTCCTTCTTTTCCCTCTACCACTTTCCTCTCACAGCCTAATAACTTTTATTTGGCCAACTTTGATGATCAATACTCAATATCCTTTTTCATTGATCTATCAGCTGAGTTAGATATGATTTATCACTGGTGTGTTCTTGACAAACAACTGCTTCATCTCACTAGCCACTCTGTACATTTCTTTTTGCTAACTGCTTTTAAAGAAATCTCAATGTCTAAAAGCTGAAATGTCCCCTGATTCAATCCTTAACTACTCTATAAAAGTAGTACCATAATAAAATCTTTAAGTCTTTTTTTTTTATGTTTACTTATTTATTAATGTGTGTGAGCATCAGCAGAAGGGCAGAGAGAGAGTGATAGAGAGAATCCCAACCACACTCCATACTGTCAGTGCAGAGCCTGACACGGGGCTCAATCCCACAAATTGTGAGATCATGACGTGGGCCAAAATCAAGAGTTGGATGCTTAACTGACTGAGCCACTGAGGTGACCCAAAATCTTCAAGTCTTTAAACATTAAACATAAATATAGTTCCTATACGCTGATAATTCACATATTTATATCTACAAACTGGAGCCCTGCCTTGAATGTCACACTCCTGTATCTCCAGTTTCTCACTCAATATTTCCATTTAAATGTCTAATAAACATCTCAAACTTAACATATCCAGAAACAAATGTTTTTCCTGTACAGCCTTTTCTCTTAGTTTTCCTCTTAGGTAGATTAAAATCTATCATGTCCTCTCTCTCCCCTCATTACCTCATACCTCATTTGCATCCAGTAGTGCAATTTTTTTTTAAATTTTTGTTTTCAACGTTTATTTATTTTGAGAGAGAGAGAGAGAGAGAGAGAGAGAGAGAGCGCGCGCATAAGTAGGGGAGGGGCAGAAAGAGAGAGATGGAGACACAGAATCCAAAGCAGACTCCAGGCTCTGAACAGTCAACACACAGCCCCACGTGAGGCTCGAATCCACAAACTGTGATATCACGACCTGAACGGAAGTCGGATGCTTAACTGACTAAGCCACCCAGGCTCCCCTCTTTTTTATTTTTTTTAATGTTTATTTTTGAGAGAGAGAAAGAGACAGCATGTGAGCATGGGAGGGGCAGAGAGAGAGGAGACACATTATCTGAAGCAGGGTCTAGGCTCTGAAATGTCAACACAGAGCCTCACGGAGGGCTCAAACCCATGAACTGTGAGATCATGACCTGAGATGAAGTCAAACTTTAACCAGTTGAGCCACTCAGGCACCCTCTTAGCGCAACCTTAATAGATATATACAATATGCTCTCTTCTTTTTACTCTAGTGCCAACATCATCTGTTTTCTGAATTACTGTAATAACCTCCTAAACCCTTTTTTTTGTGTCCGTTCTTTGCCCTTTATACAATTATTCTTCATATAGCAACAAGAGTGATTCTTCTGAAATACAAGTCATACTGTGTTATTTCTCCTTTCAAAGACATCCAATGATGAATCATTTTACTAGAATAAGAGCCAGAATACTAATAGTCACCTATGAAACCTAGATGTTCAGGCCTCCTTGGTATCTTTATAACCTTATATACTGCCACTCCTCTCCTCTTTCACCACAGTCCAGTCATACTGGCCTTGCTTTACTTTTCAAATTTGCCAAACACTCCAAATTCAGGCACTTGATTTTGTCTCTGTCTGAAGTGTTTTTCTCCCAAAAGCTACATGAATTTCTTGATTCTTTAATTACCAACTCAAGAAATTCACTAAATAAATCAATTTTTCTTTAATTATCAATTAAATCTTTTAAAATAATCTTATAAAATAGTAAAGCCCTCACTACCACAATACTTTATGCCCTCTACTGTGCTTTCAGTTACCCACAGCTCTGCTTAACATAGTATATATTTATTTGTTTACTGTCTATCTTCCCACTATGATGTAAGTATCTAGATGGCAAAGAATCTGTCTATCCTATTTACTACTGTATTACCCTTGCCTGGAAGCACACTTGACACATAACAGTCACTGAATCGATAGTATGTATGCTGACTGAGTAAATAGATGAATAAATCCCAGTCATTTTACCATCCTTCAGAATGTTTTTTCCATGGACATCTCTATATAATACAGTGGTTTTTTGACTACAGGCTAGATCTAGACTCCTCCAGTTATTTATAAAGATTTTAACCATCTTTTTATATGTTCCCCAAAGGTCATCTTCTGACAGTCCCCAAGAAACACAAATAATAGGATATTGGTCTGCCAAAAACTTAACCCTCAAGAGTATGAAACCCACTAAATTTACAGAGAAGCTGTTTATTTGTACAAATGGCTAGTGGCTAATGATTAATTTTTAGACAAGCAAATATTTTCACGAATGAAATTAGGGCTTGGAAAAAGTCTCTAAAGATTAAATCACTGAATATAGAAGGATATGAGATTCAAAGTGTTTTTACTATTTCAGAATTGTGTCTCAAGTCATTGGCAATCCAGGACGACGACTAATGAAATCAAAATATGACAGTTGGGACATTTAAAAAAAATCTGTAGATTTTATTTTGTTGTTATAAATGACATTTTACAGCATTTGCAATTCTATTCAATGAAGAAGGATACATTTTTGCTTTGGGTTTATAGCCAAAAGAGAAATCCAGTCTTTAGTTAGCTTCTAAATCTTCATAACAAAAAGAGTCCTTTTGTTAAACCTGTATTCTATCCATCTAGCATCAAACACAGTGAAATTAGAAGGTCAAATAAAACTTCTAATCAAACACACAGGTTAAATACATAGATCTAGAGTCTGGATTTAAAAGCTAAAATTGCCTTAGAGTCATAAGACATATACAGAATTACAAATTTAAGGTGAGCACATTTAAAATGTATAGTGCATACATAAAGTCCTCTCGAACAGCCGCAGATGACTATGACCCTATTCTACCACAAGTGCATGCATCAAGGCATTATACCATAAACACACCCAAGAGAAATCCTCTCTGGCTAAGGATGAAGGATGTGTAACCCAGACAGCATTTATCATTTTGATTTTAATACAACAACCATATCCCAATATTGAGACCTTCAAGTTCTGTTTATGGTAATACTGTTTCCAGAGTTCACACTGCTCTTGAAAACAGCTGCAAATATCCCCTCAGGCAATTCTGTATTACTGCCTAAAGTATCAGCAATGAATTCAGTTCAATCCCACTCAAACACGGTGATTATTAAAAAACATTGAAAAAAAAAAAAAAAAACACGGTGATTATCTACTATAAAAAACACCAAATTATTAAGTACAAATACTATGATTCCTCCAACTGTGGTTATGTATGGATCAGGACTGTTCTCTGCAGAGCTAATGTCCTAAGATAATTCACTTTCTCAGACTATAAGAGCAAAAACAAACAAACAAACAAAAACAATTCACCAAATCTTGATTTACAATACATCCTTTTTTTTCCAGTTTACATTTTCCACAGATACTATGAAATGATCAATAACATTATTATTTACATACAAACTCAAAACTCAGTAATATTGGAAAAGATAGGTAGAGGAGGAGGGGGTAGTCTGCCTCAAACCTCTTCTAGAATAATGGAGATAAAAATAATAAAAATATTGATGTATGTAGAAGGGAATAGAAGGACTTGACTTGCAAATGACTTTCTAACTTGCTTTCTTCATGATTTAAAAAGCAAGACTGACTTCATCACAAGAGAATTTATATACCATGATAATTTTCTTTGAAACATCATAAAATTTGTCAATAGCAAATTTTAAAAAATCAAATACTTTTTTTTCACTCTTTCAATATAAAATACTTCCATCTTTTCCTAACATCCTATTAGATTTCCATGAATATTTTATGGGTATTCAAATATTAGGTCTCAAATTTTAAAAATCCTCTCAAAACCCCTTATTTTTTCCAACCACCACCCCAGTTACTCTTTTCACAGTAAAATTCCTTAGTGTTCACTTATTGTTTCTATTTCCCAATTTCCAATTCTCCCCTCAACCTACTTCTCCTGGGTTTCTGTCTCTGCAACTTCCATGAAGTAATTATTTTCAAAGCCATCATTGACAAAGGAAGCTATTCTTAATTACTCCTTTGCTCATAATCCATACATTCAAACTATTTGAAAGCCCTGGGGTCTCTGATTCTAGAACATTACCCAAATCCTTCTAATCTTCTCCATCTGTATGACAACTGCCCTCATCAAAAATATCATTATCTTTCCCTTGTCACTGATCTCCCAGTCTCCTCTCTGATCTCCCTTCTATTCTTCTTTCTAATCAGAAAACAACCATAATAAAATATTAATCAAATAATATTCTTAGGTAGCTTTATTTTTCTGCTTATAATCCTTCAGCTGTTTTATTTTGCTCTTAAAATTGAAATTTTCTATCAGGTCCATGGGATCCCATATATTCTGGTCCCTGTCTATCTTCTGGCCTCTTCTTTTACCAAAATATCTTCTGACTTCTGAAAAAACAATACTTTAACCCAATGGGCTTTATTTTGAATAGGAATTTAAGACCATGATTGCAGGTTGGGGAAGAAAAAATTTTAACAGGAAGTTTTCTTTAGAATCCCTAAACCAAGAACAGTATGCCAGGGGGTGAACAACAATCTTCAATGACCTATAACTGGTAGAAATAAATGAACCAGGGAATTTGAGCCTCTGTCTCCTTTCTTTTCCTCTTTCTTTCTACTTTATTCCCCTTTGGAACAGATAGCCACTCTCCCCACTCTGAGCTTTCTAATGTAAATCTCCACCTTTCCATCATACCAGCATCCACTCTGGGAGTATGTGTTGCAGAAATCTACATTTTGATTGGGACTCATTCACATAAGAATGTTAGGTTTGCTAGGTAGGTATATGTATTCTAAAAATGCTTGATGTTAATTATTTAATTAATTTATTTATTCTTTTGAGAGAGAGAGAGAGCCCATGGAAGTGGGAGAGGGGCAGAGGGGCAGAGCTGGAGAGACAATCTTAAGCAGGTCCCATGCTCAGCCTTGAGCCAGATGTGGGGCTTGATTCCATGAACTGTGAGATCGTGACCTGACCTGAAATCAAAAATCAGACAGTCACCTGACTGAGCCACCCATGCACCCTTGATATTTAGTTCTGATATCCTAAGTTTTACCAAGTTGTTTCAGAAAGTATGAAGAAAAGGTAAAGGAACTGAAGCAGAGACCAGACAAAAAGAGGAATATGGTGAGAACACTATTTCATAAACCTGCACTTACCTTCTGACAAGCCTGGTCCTGAGGGCAAATGCTTTCGTTATTCCCATTGATTTTATGGTAAGAATCTGACTTTGAGTCTCTGTCCTTCTCTTTCTTTTGCTATCTTTAATTTCTTCTCTTTTTTAATGTTCTCTCTGTCAAGGTCTTATTTCAGGTCTTAGGCAAGGTGCACTGGAGTTATAGCAATAGCTCACAATCTTGCTCTATTCTATCGTTTATACTGTGGTCAGGAAATCTTTTTTAAAAAGACTGTGTGCAGGGCTCTTAGGAAATATGCAGTGTTCAAAAAGTTAGGTCACTAACCTACTCAATGCCCTCCCATCACCTTCAGATTAAAATGTAAACCTTTTAGATCATCTATGGGCCATTTGGCCCCAGCTACCTCAGAAGGTTTTTCTACTGCCACTGTCTAAGCACTTAACACTCCAGATTATGAAAATCATAATTTCTCAAAGGAACCAAATCTCCCATGTCTCTATGTCAAATATATGAGTGAATACATTTTTCAGAAAAGGTTATTAGGAGGAAATAAGATCTGAAGGCAGTATGATAGCTTGAAGCAAGAACCTGTTTCCCATACTAAACTAAATTGGAATGAATTTCCCATAGAAGATGAAGCATACTGAAGAAAATAAATCATTGACTAGGACACATGGCTTCTAGTAATCATATTTACATGTGCCATAATATGAGAATGATCTGATATGTTTTCTGCTCCAACAGAATGAGTTGACAAAGAAGTTTTTAAGTAATCTAAAGGTATATGAATTATTCTGGATTTACAACATCACAATAATTTAATTACGGTGTGACCAATGTAAAACCGTCAGAGCTAATGGTAAATTTAGAGAAAACAGTGCTGACCTTTATGAATAGTAAAACACTGGGAAAAAAAGATGATACTGTAGAATCATAAACTTTTTACCCAAATTTTAAAGACTTTACTAATCCTATGATTAAACAGCTTCTTTAATATCCCAAACAGGTTAATACAATTAGTACTCAAATTGATATCAATGGTCTTGAGTATACAAATACATAAAAAAGATCACAGAAATATTTTCCCAGCTAAAGTAGTAACAACACAGCCCAAGAAAAGAGATGGTAACAGATGATTCATTAAATAAATTTGTATTGTTTAAAATCATTGAGCAAAAGGCAAGGGAATGCTTAAGTATCTATTATATGTAAGTAAATTTAAATACTTTTATCATTTAATCTTGACATTAAACCTATATTATAGGTACTATCACCACCATTTTACAGAAGAGGAAATTGAGACTAATGGACTTTAATATCTTTCTGAGGAAACATAGATGGTGAGCTGGAGAACTTGGATTCAAGCCTAGAATTGCTATTCCTAATCCCCAAATGCAGATAATAATAAATATCTTACGATTTCTGTGATTATGAAATGAAATAGTGTATTAAAACTGCCCATTATAAGGTTCAGTTCACACTGTATGTTAAGAGAAAGGCTCCTTCCAGTCTAGTTACAAGGATATTTCCATAGGCAAGGATTTCGACAGCTTTAAACAAAACTCTTGGCAAATTCCATACACACCATACACTTTTACTTAAATTCTCTAACCCTGGGTTGTTAATTTCAATGCCTCATTAGAGGTAGGTCAGTAACAGCAACCTGCTGGTGGGGCTTATAGAATTTATGGAGAATTGGAAAGTGCATATCACAGGTAAGGGGATTAAATTTAAAACAAAATAAAACCCCAGGTGTTCGAGATAAAAGCATTTTCTGACATAATAAGCCTGGGGGCAATACTGTGAACTTGACCTACATGCTGAGGGCAAAGCCAAGAACCCTGTTAGCTTGGCCTAGAGTCCAGAATCAAGAGAGCTGATATCATTATCCCTCTCTATTTCATTGTAAAAGATAACCTCATCTGGAGCCAAGTGCCCACAACCTTTAGCATGCAGCCATAGTAATATTATCCTAATCCCAATGTTTACTATCCCTAGGCAAGACTGATAGACCAAAGATAACACCTAACTTGGATCAGGCCCTTATTTCTCTAGTTAAGATCTAGTTTCCCTCCTTTGAAAATGTTAACTGAATAAGGTAGAGTTTAGACTTGAATTGTAAAGGCATTCCTAATTCACAAGGAAGCTAACCATATGGGAAAGCAAGAACAAAGTAGGAACTGACTGCAAAGCAAGGTGAGCTGAAAAGAGAAGACTCACACTGGGAAGGAGAGATGCCAGCGACAAAGAGAGACCATGTAGCTTTTCTATGTTACAAAAATAACCCTAGTTCCCACCTTTCTGGGTCTGACTTTTATGAGGTCCAGCTGTATGTAGCACCCAAGTTACATTTCTATGAGATGTCCATGACTTTACAATATATCACACATTTTATATGAATACATTTGAGTGAGCTTTTAGATCTTAGCACTTAAGGGAACTTGGTAAAAATCAATTCCTCCATCAGATGCATTTGTTTTGTTTTGTTTTGTTTTGTTTTTGCAGTCCTACTTTACAGGATGTCTAAATTCCCTCTTCTCAGGAATTTGCATTACATCTATGTCAATGCTTAGAATATCTTGCCATTTTGTAAGTATCCTAAATTCCCATAAAATGCTGAGAGAAGAAACTGGGGACTAATGGGTAAAGTACTAAGAATACCTCTGGAGAACCACAGATCTCTAGAAATATATATAATTACTTCATTTTTTAAAAATATTTATTTTTGAGAGAGAGAGAAAGAGAGAGAGAGGAAGGGCAGAGAGAGAGGGAGAGAGAGAATCTTAAGTTGGCTCTATGCTGGGTGGACACAATGCTTGATCCCACAACCCTGGGATCATGACCTGAAGACAAAATCCAGAGTTGGATGCTTAACCAAATGAGCCACGCAGGCACTCCATAATTGCTTCATTTTCATGGATATTACACATTGAAAAATATAATAGTATAGCAGTTTTATTGCAATATTGCTAGCATTGAGAATTTATTTTAATTACATGGAAATATTAATATATAATAAAGCACAAATAAAAGAGTACTGCTGATGGGATTTTTGTTTTGTTTTGGTGTGGTGTGGTTGCAATAACAAGGATGAGAAAGATGTAGCTTGGGTACTCCTTAAAGAGGACACTCTTGAGTATTTTTAAGGAGGACAGCATGATATAGTAAAAAAGCAAATAAAAAAACCCAGATGTTGATCTTAGTCTTGATGCTAGCTACTATGTTATTTGAAAAAGGTACTTATACTTTTTGCTTTATACAATGGCTACATCATTTGTAAAATAGCAATTTTGTTTAACAAACATGTATTTTTGCTACATATTTAGACTGGCTTAACCTATGTGATATAGAGGTGAATTGTGGGTGGGGGGATGGGTTAAATAGGTGATGATGAGGATTAAGGAGGGCACTTGTGACGGGCACTGGGTGTTATATGTAACTGTTTAATCACTATGTTATATACTTGAAAGTAATATAACACCGTATGTTAACTAACTGAAATTTAAATAAAAAATAAATAAATAAATAAATAAATAAATATTCTGTGATATAAACATCAGACCAATTGTCCTGAAAATAATAACTAGAAAATCTGAAAAAAATTAAAATATCTATTTGAAATTATCAGAGCTTCAAAAGTGCTGAAGAATTACTGGGGGCAAGTTCCAGAGGAAATGGATAATATGATATGAGAGAAGAGAAAATGTGAGTGCAAATTGGGAGGAGGGCGTTATTCCTCTAGAGATATAGGCCAGTGCTAGAAGAGATTCTTGCGAGACCTGAGCAGTTGAACAGTTCTGAGAGACTCATCACTGGTGACAAACACTGGGGCTCAAAGCCTGTGAAGGTGAGAAAGGAAGCAGATAAATCCCTTAGGCTTTCATTAGAACAACAAAGTATTGTACCCTAAATATGAGGGTGAATCAGAAACAGAATTGTTCTCTAAAGGATCGAAGCCCAGTTTTTTCCTGCAATTTTATTGAGATATAATTGACATATAACACTGTATAATTTAAGGTGTACAACATGATGATTTCATATACTTATATGATTACTGCAGTAGGATTACTTAACACTTCCATCACCTCACTTAATTACATTTCTTTTTTGTGATGAGAATACTTAGGATGTACTATTTTAGCAACTTTCAAATATATAATACAGTATTATTAATTATAGTCGCCTCGCTATATGTTAGATCCCCAGAATTTATTCATCTTATAATTGGAAGTTCATATCCTTTAACCAACATCTCCCCATTTCACTGACCTCCACCCCCCCGAAACCTCCATGCTATTTTCTGTTTTTATGAGTTAGCCTTTTATACACTCCATACATAAATAAGATCATTCATATTTATTTTTCTCTAATTTATTTCATTTAGTATAATACTCTCAAAATCCATTCATGTTGTTGCAAATGCATTTCCTTCTTTCTCATGGCTAAACAATATTACGTTATATATAAATACACACACACACACACACACACACACACACACAATCCATACATATGCACACCATCGTCTTTTTCTATTTATCCACTAATGGACCTTTAGCTGTTTCTGTATCTTGGCTATTGTGAATAATGCTGCAATAAACATGGGGGTGGTACAGATATCCCTGTGAGACCCTGATTTCATTTCCTTTGTATACATAAACTGAAGTTAAATTGCTGGATCATCAGGTAGTTTTATTTTTAATTTTGTGAGGAAACTCCATACTGTTTTCCATAGTGTTGTATCAATTTACATTCCACCAAAAAGATGCAAAGGTTCCTTTTTCTATACACCCTCACCAACACTTGTTATTTCTTGAGTTTTTATTAATAGCCATTCTAAAGGTATGAGGTGATATCTAATTATGGTTCTGAACTTCATTTCCCTGATGATTAGAGAAGATCTTGAGCATCTTCTCATGTGTCTGTTGGCCATGTGTGTGTCTTCTTTGGAAAAAAGTCTATTCAGGTCCTCTGCCCATTTTTCAATTAGATTTTTTTTTTTTTCTATTGAGAGGTGTAAGGTACTTATATAGTTTAGATATTAACCCTTAATCAGATAAGTGGTTTTCAAATAGTATCTCCCATTGCTTATGTTGCCTTATTTTGTTGACTATATCTTTTGCTCTACAGAAGCTTTTATGGTTGATATAGTCTAACTTACTTATTTTTGCTTTTGTTGACAATCTTGGAGTGTCATATCCAAAAAGCTGTTGCCAAGACTAATGTCAAGGAACTTTTTTCTTGTGTTTTCCTCCAGGAGTTTTAAGGTTTCAGGTCTTATATTTAAGTCTTTAGTCCATTTTTTAAAAAAAATTATTTTCTTTTAATGTTTTCTTTTAATGTTTATCTTAGAAAGAGAGAGAGAGAGAGAGACAGACAGACAGGAGGGGCAGAGAGAGGGAGACACAGAATTCAAAGCAGGATGCAGGCTCTGAGCTGTCAGCACAGAGTCCAACTCAGGGCTCGAACCCATGAACCGAAGGATCATGACGTGAGCTGAAGTTGTATGCTTAATCAACTGAGTCACCCAGGAGGTTCCTCTTTAGTTCATTTTGAGTTAATTTTTGTGAGTGGTATAAAATGGAGGAGTCCAGTGCAATTACTCTGCATGTGTTTTCCAATTTCCCAGCAACAGTTATTGAACAGTTATTGATTTCTCAATACAACAATGAAACAACTTATCAATGAAGCATTGCCTTCTGTCTTAGATGACAATAGGATATCTTCAAATTTTGGAAGTGGGATGAGAGATGTCATATTTAAAGGTCTTTATCAGTCAAATTATCTTCAAAGTGAGAGTAAAAGAAAGATATTTTAGGCCAAAAAAAATGGAGAGAGTTTATCACAGTCAGACTTGCATTGGACAAAATACTAATATATCAGGTATGAGGGAAATGATCCTAAGTGATAGCTATAACATGAAGACAGAATGACAAAAAAAAAAAATTAAATTGGATATTTATTGCAGAAAGCAATAATAACATTTTGCATAGCTTAAAATAAATCAGTGATTAAAATACATATAACAAACAAGCATAGAACTACTGCTGAATGCTGTGAAGAATGCAATTTTGTACAGGAAGATCCACTCCATTCATGAGTAAGAAAGGACAAGAGAAAAGAATACATAAAGAATGCCAAATGTCGAATAAAGCATTTGTGAACTTGAAAGCCCTCATCTTGATGCAAAATGTGAAAGTTAAAAATCCCAAATAAGTATATATAGCTAAGGTTTTCATTCCTGGGAGAAAGACTATCAAAGGATTTCCCAAGAAGTCTCATAGACTCAGGATTATCACTTTCCAGGTCAGTCTTAAATATTCAGAAGACTGTTTTTGTTTTGTTTATTTTTTTAAACTAGAAACTATTTGTTAGTTTTGCTGTTCATCAAGTTAGTTCATTGACTTGAAACCCAATGGGTGAGCTGAATATTCCCTTCCAGGAGGCTCCTTTATTATTACTATTAAGATATAATAGTCATAAAATGTTATATTTGTTTCAAGTGTATGACTTATTGATTCGACAATTCTAGATATTATTCAGTGTTTACCATGATAAGTACAGTCACCATCTGTCACTATACGGAATTATTACAATATTATTGGCTATATTCTCTGTGATATACACTTCATCTCCATGAATTATTTATTGTATAACATTTTTTTAAACTTTATTCATTTATTTTGAGAGAGAGAAAGAGAGAGTGAGTAGGGGAGGGGCAGAGAAAGGGAGAGACAGCATCCCAAGCAGGCTCTGCACTGTCCATGCAGAGCCCAAGGTGGGGCTTGAACCTGTGAACCATGAGATCATGACCTGAGCCAAAATCAAGAGTTGGACACTGAAAAAACTTATGTCCTTAAGAAATAAAACTCTTAAATACAGAGAACAAACTTGTGGTTGCCAGAGGGGGAGTGGGTGGGAGGATGGGTAAAATAAACAGGACAGAGACACAAACTTCCAATTATTTCTCTCTCTCTCTCTCTCTCTCTCTCTCTCTCTCTCTCTAAATAAACAAAAAAAATAAATGAATAAGTATTTTTTAAAAAGAGTATTGCTTCTGAGATTCCACAAATAAATGAAATCATATGGCATTTGCCATTCTATATCTGATTTATTTCACTTAGCATAATACCCTCTAGGTCCATCCATGTTGTCACAAATGACAAGATCTCATCAGAAGCCTCATTTTTGCAAGTAAAATGACAATACATTTTTTTTTCTCAAGGGAAGACTCCCATTTACCAAAATTACACGACTAATCTATAAGTTCACAAAGCCAAGGTATTAAATTATATACATACCTCTCATAATACTTAAAATAGTCGCATCTATATGACAGTCCCAGTTTCTCCATACTATTGTATTATTTTTCTGTGAGAATTATCACCAACAAAAGGGAGAAAATTTTTTGAATAACCAGAGTAGTCTTACTTTAGACAAGCCTATTTAGAATAAGAATACATTTCAGAATCAGGCTTGTGCACAATCATCTCAAAATATGAATGCTTTCCCAAAGGGCTGTATCATTCCCAGGCCATTAGCTGAGGCCACTACTAGCGTATCTGTGGATGTGCTTTTTTGATCCATCCATAGACAATAAATAAGCACTGGTCATGTCCCTCTCTGACTTGTATCTATATCTTAATAAGTTAATATGGTCAAACCAACAATGGGACTATTAAGTCTCTTGAGGTACTTTGCATATGACTGTTGTAATTCATTATAGGTAGATTTTACTTTTTAAATCATAGAGAATATTCATATATCTCTTATTTTTAACATTTTGATAACTTCATCTATATATACTGACTACAGAAAAGTTATTGCTATTCTTAAGTAAAATAACTAAAAACACATCAAATGTACAGGTATGTGTGTTATACCACCTTCTCTGTTGGTTATTGTTGCTCTAAAAATATGATGAAAATTTTAACAGGTGCTTTTTCAACTTACCTGGTGAACAATGACATTTTCACACCATTTTCAGCTTCATAAGGACTGACTGATAGGCAGTGTAGAATGTGTAAATGGCTGGCTCTCCTTGACACATTATGAAAACTGACAATCAGTTAAAACTTGTGAGGTGGAGCAGTAATATATGAAGCTAGAGATATGTTTAAAATGCACTGGAAAAAAAAGAACACCACTTCAAGATTCTGGACCAAAACAATTGAGAACCTAGACAATTACAAATTAACAGGGAAATGTGACAGCAGCTCCATTTGGACCAGAAGATTGACTTAGTATAGTTACATGGAGGGAAGGTTTTTGTATATATCATTGTCCTAAAACACTAAAGAAATTGTTAATAGTGGATAATGCATATGGTAGGTAGGTATGACTAAATAGGCAGGAAGATATGAATGAATGACATTGGCATATTGCAAATTAAAGACTTCCCATCCTAGGGAATTGAAGGGAATGTGCTGTTTTCCTGACTGAGGCACTTGCCAATTAATGAGTTGTAACTGTAAGCTAATAGTTCTGCTTGAGTAAGGTCTTTCAAGGGAATTCCTTATTAGCAAGAATGAGGCTCGCCAGATAAGGAGAAGAGAAATCCAATCATTTTACTGGTGAGGAAACTGAAGATCAATGAAACTATCTAGCTTTCTTAGGTTACATAAGAAATGAGATTTATGTAAGCGTTTATACTTAGATACACTAGTTAAACACAAAGTTTAAGTAAAATACAGCCTTAAGAGAAAAATGTTTAAGAAAGACTTAGTGGTATCAAATAACAAGTTCCATTAAAAACAGCATTATGGGGGCGCCTGGGTAGCTCAGTCGGTTAAGCTTCTGACTTCCGATCAGGTCATGATCTCACGGTCCGTGAGTTCGAGCCCTGCATTGGGCTCTGTGCTGACAGCTCGGAGCCTGGAGCCTGCTTCAGATTCTGTCTCCCTCTCTCTGACCCTCCCCCATTCATGCTCTGTCTCTCTTTGTCTCAAAAATAAATAAATATTAAAATTAAAAAAAATAAAAAAAACAGCATTATGATCATCAAATAACTGAATGAAACATACATAATATAGAGGAACTGCACATTTATAGTATATAAGACTTATAGTTTATAAAACTTCCTCTGAACTCAGCATTGTCAAACCACCTATGCTGTATCTTATCCAATTTCTAGCATGATCTCTCAAGCAGGACTCACATAAACTAGAATCCCACTCCTTAAGGAGTTAATGGCTTAACAGACAAGGAGGAATTAATGATAAAGGATACTCAAGAGTTGGTTATGATAAAAAACAAGAACAACAACAAAAAAACCAGACTTAGTAAAGAGCAGAAACCAGCAGCTATTAAAGTAAAAGGGAAGAACAAGTGAAATAATTATATGACCTGACAAAAAATAGATATAAATCAGTAAACGTTTCTTTCTGTGTTAACAGCTCATAGATTAAAATCTGCTTGTATCCACTTTATTGCATTGATTCATTCATTTACTTTGAATATGGTTTGTTGGCCTCACTCACATTAAGATGGTTTCTTGTTAATTTCATCATTTTTTTAAGTTTATTTATTTTTGAGAGAGAGAGAGAGCGCGCACAGGGGAGGGGCGGGGGGGAGGGGTGTGGGAGAGAAAAAATACCAAGTAGGCTCTGCACTGACAGCAGACTCAGGGCTTGATCTCACAAACTGTGAGATCATGACCTGAGCCTAAATCAACAGTCAGACTCTTAACCAACTGAACCACCCAGGTGCCCTAATTTCATTATTTCATAGAACAATCTCTAATTAAAGCTAGATGAAACCTAAATGGACAACTTAAATTGATCCATTTTAAAATAAGAAGATCACAAATTCTATTGACTTGAGAAATACTGTTTTTTTGTTTTGTTTTGTTTGAGAGGGAGCACATGGGTGGGGGGGGCAGAGAGAGGGAGAGAGAGACTCTTAACCAGCCCCACATTGAATGTGCAGAACCTTGAGTGAGATCAAGAGTCAGATGCTTAACTGACTGAACCACCCAGGTGCCCCTAGAGAAATACTGTTTTGAAGACAAAATTCATAGATATTACATGAAAGGGACTTACACAATGTCAAATGATAAAAAGAACATATGATTAGGAACCTAGTGTTCTTAGTGGTATCAATGGTTCCCAAACTTCATTGATCTTCAAAATCACATTTCATATCCGGTCAGAAATTCCAATTGAGTAGTCTTGTGAGTCAGTAAATTGTTAACCAGCCACCACTCCCCGATACCAACATGCACATACAGGCACACAGAACATGGCAGGTGGTTCTAACAATAAACTAGATTAGGGGCTCATTAATTTAAATCATCAGACTCCCTTCATTCAATCTCATCTGTAAATGTAAGAGGTTCACATGAGATAACTTTTTAAGTGGTATTTGAGTGCAAACTTTCTATTCCTGCTACAGCCTCTTGCCTTGTCCAGGGGGTTTCTTGTTTCTTCTACAGAATGAATAACAGATGATCCTCAGCGTCACTCAGACAGAACTTGCTCTCCCTGGAGGCTATTGATTGCATTGTTATGAAGCTCCTTATGCTGAGCCAAAAGATGCAACTTCCACTGATTTGACTGAGTTCTACCCTTTGAACATTCCCCTGCTGTCTGATAGCCCTTCAAATGCTTAAAGATTGATCTTGCATCTTTCCTACATACTTTCTTTTCCAGGTCAAAAAAAGGTGTAAAGATTATACCCATAAAAGAATATTTTTTTTTTCCTAGATAAGCCACTTAAAATGGAACAAGCTCTAAGAATCAATAAGATGTTGTTTCACTAGGAAAGAAGAAAAATCAGTGAAGTAATTTGGAGTTTTGTATCAATAGTTGCAGTTACAGGAAATCTTGCCAAGAAAGAAGGCTGAAGAAAACTGAAGTGTTACAGCCTACCAACATATGGGTTGTGGTAAATTCCAAAAACAAACAAAACAAAAAAAAACAAAACCAGTAACAATTACATACATTTGAATCACTTTTAAAATCAAACTGTGTAGGCTTTAGCACATTGTTTTAAAATCATTATAGAATTTTGAATATCCCATTTCTGTCAAGGAAAAATTAATCAAATCATTATCCAGATCATTTTCATATATAGTAATTCAAATATAACTGTATTCATATATAATAAGTGATTGAATTACACAAAAAATAAGATGCACTCTAAAAAAACAGGATAAAGGTAGTGTAATAGAATCTTCCTTGAAAACACAAAAACATGCTCATTGCAAAATCAATTATATACCACTTCGAAGAATGATATAAATAGTAGATTCCCTCTAACATACAAAAAGCTTAATTCAGGAGAAGGACTATTAAACTTATTTCAAATGGTACAGTTATTAGTTACCTTAAAACATATATGTACACTAAGCCCCAAAGCCTAGTCTTACCACTCCTGTTTCTTTTATAATGAATGTTTTTTATTTCTTCCTTATTCAGATTTTCCTTTATTTTCCAAAAACTTACTGCTATCCTCTTCACTCTTCAAAACTGTCATCACACACAGTATACAACTGTTAGGTCAAATGTCCTTTTGTCCAACTCTGCTATGGATATTTTTGTCTCTTGACATTATTGATCAGTTTTTCTGGTTGAAATTATCTACCTTTAAGTTCCAAGACTTTAAAAGGTCTCGATTTTCATTGTACTTCTGTCTTTCTGGTGATTTTCTTCTTTGATTTGTCCTTCTACAAGAAGCAAACCTATCCTTGTTTCTTGTTTTTTTTTAATACAAAATCAATAATAATCAACCGTAATATAAATCTCTACTTCTGAACTCTTGGTCAACTTCTAACCCCTTATTTCCAGCTCTCTTTTCAACATTTTTACCTGGATGTCAGGCTATTATCTCATAGAATTGAAAGGGGTTAAGAGTTCCAACTGACCTGAAGATCATCTAGTTAAATCTCAAGTTTTAGTTAATGGTACAATGTGAAAGAACAACCATGCAAAGTCACTCAGATCACAGGGGTAGGACAAAAACCAACACAGAAGTTCTGTATTTTCAGTTCCCAGATATCTTGTAATATAGCACAACTACCCTTTGTGCCATCTTGCACACAAATGAATATATATTAAATTTAGTTTAAATTTATAAATTATAGACCATAATTTATTAAGATAAAATAGCATTTGGGGCAGGACAAAATTAATATCAATAATTTTAGATCATATATTTGGAAATGTCCAAGACTGACTCACAAAAAAAACAAAAAACAAACAAACAAACAAAAAATGTTGGAATCAGGATCATTTTTGAAGCTTTTGAGAATAAAATAAACTACTTTGAGTTGGTTGGCTCAATTCATGTTGCTTGATATACTTGATGTTTCAACTATTCCTCAAAATTTGGAATTTGCTCCAATGCCTTTATTAAGAATGCCTTTACCAAATTTAGATATCTGAGACGGCAGTTTAAATAGCCCTGCAGACCCAGTGATAACTGGTGAAAAGCATAAAAAAAGATAACCATTTAAAGTCTGTGCAAATGGTCATGAGGACATAAAGAAAATTAAGAAATATTAGTTTAGAAAATCTGCTAAGTCTTGGTAAGAACAGCGAGTGTCTATAGCACTTTGACCATGATCTGCTCCCTCACTCCTCCATTCTCTCTTCCCTTGGACAGTAAGCACAGACCCATGCTTGGTCTCTCTGACCTAAATTTCTCCCATCAACAACATTTCCAGGTTGCTCTTCAGCCAAGGAGCTGGCCCTACTTTCTCCCTTCTATGCCCTGACCCTTGATAATGGCTGTTTATCTCTAATAAAGTAATACAGTTTAGTTGAGAATTAAAAAAATAGAAATAAAAGAGTGTAATGACAGAAGCTCCAATCTAGGCACTGTGACCAAGAAAGCCCAGCTCCTTCTTCCTGACCTCCCAGTCAAGAGATATGGTATTTCAACATGAAGGGCAGGCTACCAGAATTTCTCTTATCCACCTCCCAGTTACAAGTTGCCGAGGCTAAATTCTTACTGAGTGCGGTAAAAGGTTGAGGGCTCCCTTCCTCAATCCATCTCACACAGAGCAGAAGATATACCCCCAGGCTTTGAGTTTTCAGACCCTTACCCCAGTTCATTCATAAGGCAAAAGTTAAATATATGAAGAGGCAAGCTGAGAAGACCACCCTACAGCTTTATAATGGAGGGGTGTCCCTTAAATAGAAGGGAGGCATTGTCCCTCTTTCAGCTCTGGAGCAGGGGCTCAGAAATTTTGCCCACTGGCATAGGCAGTCGATATGAATAAAGGGTTTCAAAACTCTTTTCAAAGGAACTGAACACTGAGTGTAATTTGATTGTGGTAGAGCTGGATTTCCCATTTCTGAGTAGGCTCTAGACTGGCTCTGGCCCCAAACCGTTGTCATGTCTCTATCACGATAATGTCAGAATCTCTTTGATTCCAGCTCTGGACCCTGTTAGCTAGTTCCAGCAACAAGACTCACTCAACCTCCTATTATAGGGATATTCTATGAATCATGCCAATAATTTGGTCAAATCACTCTAGGCTTGCTCGTTTTTTTGTTTTTGTTTGTTTCTTGTTTTTGTTTTTGTTTTTTCCCCAGCTATATCTAAACCTGATCCTGAACTTGTGCATCACAAATCTAGAGCAACACACTAGATTGAAACCTGGTCACAACCCTAACCCGCTAAAAATTGCAAGTCCTTTCCTATTTAGGATAGAATCTATTTCAATTAGATCTATTTAGATTAAAAAAGGAAGTAAACTTAATAATAAGCACGGGAGTATGTACAACACAGTTAATCATTGGCTCTATTCTAACTTTTGTTCCTCCTTTCCAAAGTATTTTTCCATGAACACTCTTCTTCCCACTGAAACATCCCAATCACAGGTCTGCTATACATTTCCTGTTAATTTTAATACTTCTTTATAATATCACTAAATTTCTTCTTTAAGCTAGAAAATATAATCTTTAGATGCTCTTCCAAAACTATATAAAAAGAACTTGAGGCTGATATATTTTCAAGGAAATAGAGTTTTCATGGAAAACTTCAAGGAAAATTGTAAATAGTTTACAATAGTAGCTAAGCATCATTCAAGACACGTGTTCCTTTGTTTTTGTTTGAGAAATAAAAATGCACATTTCCAGACAAAAATCAAAGCTGATACGTTTTTCTTCCCCTTGTTCACATAAGAAATTATTGTCATCAGTATAAATGCCTCAGCAGGACTTAAGATACAGAATTTCATTAATTTATGGGAAGCATTTAGGCAAATACCTCAGAATTGAGAGGATGTAGAGTAACTCCAATGTTATTAGTGATTATTACCACTTTGTAAGTACAATATGTTGCTAATTTTTTTTTTCCATCCGGCAACCTTTAACAATTTTACAAATGTATACACTGACCTGGAGGATGTACATCTCAGAATGGAGGAGCACAATAGTGTCGCTGAGGCCTGGGACCTTGGCAGAAGAGGGATTCAGGCCAAGGGCTTCCAGGCCAGAAGCCAGCGGGCCGGGCCGGCTCGGGCAGGAAGTAGAGCTTTCAGGACTACAGAGTTGTGCTCAGCGCGTGCGCAGTTCACTCCCCGTGCTTGCCTCACGAGCCGCGCGACCTTCGGGCGGAAGCTAGAACACCCGACCTGGCGGGCCTGCCTGAGGCGCCGCCTCGCTGAGGTGTTGAGTCTGTGAGGGGAACGTGACCATGAAGACATATTTACTTAACAGCGTGAACAAGACTCTTCACAGACCAGTGCGGTACCTGGGCCGCCGGCACCGAGTAACTCAGGTGAATAAAAAACAACAACGGAGTATGTTTAGCTGACCCTTGAAGAACATGGTGTTGGGCCGCCAACCAGCACAGCAGAAAATCTGCATAACTTTGACTCCACAAAAACTTTACTAATAGCCCACTGTTGACTGGAAGCCTTACGGATAATATAAACTGTCAACTAACATATATTTTGGGTGTTATATGTACTATATACTGTATTCTTACAGTATTAAGAAACCCATGAGGACGAGAAGGGAAAATACAGTTACGGTACTGTGCTATGTTAATGGAAAGAAATCTGCGGGTAAGTGGCCCTAGGCGGTTCAAACTTGTTCAAGGGTCAAGTGTATGTTACAAACAGGGTTTAGAAGTGGTGCGTGACGTGGACATGAAGGCCCTCCTTACTAGTCCATAGTACAGCTGTATAATTTTTAAAGAATATTAAGACAACTGATATATCATTTTAGATTTTTTAATTGAAGAATAACTGACATATAGTACTGATTAGTTTCAGAGATAAAACATAGTGATTCTATACGTGAGTGCAGTTACCCGTCATCATACAAAGTTGTTACAATGTTATTGACCATGTTCCTTCCCTGTGCTGTCCATCACAACTGTAACTTATTTATTTTGAAACTGGAAGGATGTACCTCTTTTTTTTTAATTTCCTTTTTTTTAATGTTTATTCATTTTTGAGAGACAGAGACTGAGCATGAGCAAGGGAGGGGCAGAATCGGAAGCAGGCTCCAGACACGGAGCTGTCAGCACAAAATCTGATGTGGGGCTCGAACTCACAAACCGAGAGTTCATGACCTGAACAGAAGTCCGAGGCTTCCCTGACTGAGCCACCCAGGTGCCCCTGGAAGGATGTACCTCTTGATCCCTTTCTCCTATTTTTCCCATTTAAGACCACTGATTTATCATTTTAGATGATAATGAGAAAAATGAATAACAAAGTGTGGGCTGAAAAAGTACTTACGTGGTGTGTCCATTTTACAGGGAGTGTTGTTTCCATAGATTGGTGCTCCTGGGAAGCACATCTGATGTGGAGTATCAGTAGAAGAAATCCACACTTGGTCCTGAGCAATCCTGCATGTTTTTGCTGGCTGTGCCTAGAATGTGGGGCTCTGACCACTGTTTAAACACAACGTTTTTCAGAGTTGTGTATGTGAAAACAAATCCTGAGGCATGACATAATCAGCCCCATGAAAAAGAACAAGTTTATTCAGTGCTTATTGTAAAGTGCTAGATTCCCCAGCTCAGTGTCCCTCTTCTGTAAGGAAATGCATTGTGTGTGCGGACATCCAGCTAGACCCTTAATTTTGCCACTATATTGGACTTGAGGGCTATAGGAGAACTGATTCAGTTTTTATTCTCATGCCGTTTGCTTTGCCATGAGTAATAACTTCATATGCCTCTGAAACAGAAGTCTTCTTTCTTCTGCCAGCATTCATGAAAGGGGAATTTGTGTATCTCAGCACTCAAAATTTTAGTTTGCAAGGAAGAGAAAGACAAATTTCAGACCCCGATAAAGATTTGTATGGAGAAAGGTTACTGGGGAGTGCTCTCTGTGGTGGCATGAGAGAAGCAAAATTAGGCCGAGGGAGAAGTTGATCTGCCATAAAGTCACACCAAAGATTTTAACCAATGCTACAAAGTACTTGGCATTTGGAGTAACCTTGCAGATCTGTCCCAACCTGAGGCAAGAAGGTCTGACCTTCGTGTCCCATATTAAGCAGTATTTGCATGTGGGATGCCTCCCAGTAATGAAGCATGATTTTGGGCAAGGTGGCTGTCTTTGTCAGAGGACAAGGGTAATAGGGAAAACCTGGCAGTGCACATCATCATCCACTAAAATTGCAAATCAGAAATATCGAATGAATGGCCTCTGCCAAAACAATGCATTTCCTTTGGAAATACATGACATTTCACTGTTGTCATACGGCCACATTGGTGAGTTTAAAAAAATACACTTCTGAGATAAAATACTGTTTTTAAATTCTAGTGGCATGTGTGAATAGACTCAAATGAAGTGGTTACTTAGGTCAGTTTTGTGACTCCATATTTTGAAAAATCCACTCTCAAAGCAAAAAAGTAATTCTACCAGTTTAGTATTTGTGGTTAATTATGGGAAAATATTATCAATTATCACCAACTAATCTACCGTTATGAACTTTTTCCAATGTATTCTGTTCTCTTTCCTCATTCACCTGAACACTTTGGTGATCTCTTGTATAATACCTAAATATCTGAAATGTGGTGTCAAAGCATAGGAATTACAGATCCTGACAACATGAATTAGAGTTCTCGGTTAAACTCTTAATTCTTTGCTTTTCTCTGGGTACTTGCTTAATTTGTCTTTGCTACAAATTTCTATTCAATACAGTGGGAATAAGGTATATAGATCAAAAGGTTGTTAGCATTTGAGATACTCCGCTTGGTTGTGTGCTTAGACAGTAGTAAACTCTCAATATATCTTAACCACCATTATTATGCTTTGCTTTAATTATGTCTAGATCAAAAGCCTTCTTTCCTCTTATGAAGAACATTGATGAAAATATATCTTGGGTTTACTTCATCACCTGAATCTCTCTATTGTTTTTTTTTTTTAATTTTTTTAAAAGACATGGGAATTGTCTTATTTAACTATGTATCTCAGTGCTTATTATAGTGCCTGAACACACAAAATGAACTTTATTATTGTATTAATGAACAGATAGATTAAATAATGGATTTTCCAATGTTGCTAGTTTTATCTAGAAACATAGTTTCATGCTTGGAAACCTTCATAGCAAATGAAAATGAAAACAAGGCTGTCAGTAAGGATGGTTTTGAGTAACAAATGTATCTGAGGACAGGGCTATGAAATATCTGGAAATTCTTTTTCAACAGGGGAGGATTGACACTTGACAACAATTTTTTTTCTATTCTTTATTACAGTAGTGGTATAAACTGATAGAGTATGGCAAATAAATATTTTCTTATTATTCAGGGTTATCAGTACAATGATATATGGATTCATTAAAGGGAGCACTTCAGGCAAGACATCTTTGGAGGAATATTATGGAAGGGGTGGTCCCTAAGGTATAACTTGAAGGGCAAGAACACCTGAGTAAAATTAAGAGATAGATAGAGAATGAGTTCTTAGGGAGAGTGTCCTAGAAAGCCATATGAGTAACATATGCAAATTAGCACATTTGAGTGTGAAAACTTATTGGGAACTATAAATAATATAGCTCAAGTGGCAAAAAATGAGTGAGAGATAAGATTGAGTGGAGGGGTGGTGTTTGGATTCCTCCTAAAGCAGAGCCTGAGCCAAAGATTTGGGTGCTAAATTTTTAATTAGAAGGTGATCCCAAGAAGCAAGAGTGAAAGAACAGGAAGGGTTATTAAAGCAAGAAGAAAAAGTTAAGGTAAGAATAACTATCATGATCCCTCCTTTGTATAATGGGGGCTCAGTTTCATCAGGGCTCCTGAGAGGGATAAATAATATCTTCTAGAATTGTCCTCTTAAACAAAGGAAGGCCGGAAAATTTACCTAGAGGCATTCAGGTCATATCAACTGAGGTTGCCCTGGGAAATTAATTCCTCCATGTTCCCAGGATACATCTAGGAGCTCTGGCAGCCTGGGACCACCTTCCACCCCATGAGGAGAATCACTGGGCTGGAAGGCAACTGAAAGATTTGCTGCATACATTTGAGATGAATGTTGTCATAAGGGATGAATTTGACACAAATTATAAAGAGATGAATTAGAGGCATAAACTGTGCTCATGAACTCTCCACAGTAGCTGCATATGATATCTAAGTTGGGCTGAGGGGATATGATATGGGACACAAAAACGTCTGCTACAGGTAAATAAATAGGGCCAGACCACAAACACCTTGTACATCTTGTTAGGGAGTTTGCATTTACCTATTTATTTTTATGAACTAAAGCATGTAGAGTAAGAGCATAACGTGGCTAGAGGCAAATGTTTATGGACATGGAACACCATCATGTCCTTGACATAAGCACATAGGATAAATACATTAAAATGTTGAAATCCAGGGACGCCTGGGTGGCTCATTGGTTAAGCATCCAACTCTTAATATCGGCTCGGGTCATGATCTCATGGTCATGAGATCAAGACCTGAGCTGAATGGAGCCTGCTTGGGATTCTCTCTCTCTCTCTCTCTCTCTCTCTCTCTCTGCCCCTCCCCCACTCTCACTCTCTCACTCTCACAATAAATAAATAAACTTAAAAAATATCAAAATCCAGTTCTTACTGATTTCAAAAGGACTTCATAGTACTTTACTAAAGACTTGTCAATCTGGAGAAGAGATTACTTTTTTTTGTTTAATTGCCATTGTTTCCCACCCAATTAAAAACTCCTCTTAGTAGGACATTCAGGATAAATCATTAACTTGAAACAGTTCTTTTGAGAGGCAGAGAGAGATTGGGTGCAAGCTCTGAGAGAGAGGGAGGTATAGAATCCCAAGCAAGCTCCAGGCTCTGAGCTGTCAGCACAGAACCTGACGTGGGGCCTCAACCCACAAACCATGAGATCATGAACTGAGCTGAAGTCAGATGCTTATCCGACTTAGCCACCCAGGTGCCCCATAACTTGAAACAGTTCTTAACAAAAAGTGTATTATTGAAAAGAGTTATATTTCAGGGGAACCTGGGTGGCTTAGTCAGTTAAGCATCCTATTTGGCCCAGGTCATGATCTCGTGGGTTCGAGCCCCACATCTGGCTCTGTGCTGACAGCTGAGAGCCCGGAGTCTGCTTTGGATTCTGTGTCTCCCTCACTCCCTGCCCTTTCCCCGCTCGTGCTCCGTCTATCTCTCTGTCTCTCCCTGTCTCTCTCTCAAAAATAAACATTAAAAAATTTTAAAGGAAAAGAATGATATTTCTTTATTTTATTGATAAATGGTAGTTGTGTAAAAACCATACTGAAACATAGAGACTTAAAATAGCAATTACTTGTTGTTTACTGTATGTTGGCAAGAGCACTTTTATTCCTGATTCTTCTAGGTCCAGTGGGCTAGCCAAGCACCTTCTTTCTCTGGGCCTGGCTGAAGCTTAAAAGAACAAGCAGAAATATGTAAGGTTTCTGAAAGTGTGGGCTTAAAACTTGTTCACTCTCTTCTCATATCTGCTTCAATCATTTGCCTCACAAGTCAGATGAGCAAACCCACAGTCTAAGAGGCAAGGAAATAGATGCTCCCTATTAGTGAGAAGTCCCTTGGCAAAGTATGTGTACATATACAGATAGACAAAAAATTGTGGATAATAGTAATATATACCACACTGTATTAGTATCCTAGGGTTGCTGTAACAAATTACCATAACCTTGGTGAATTACAACAGCAGTTGGTTTTTTACTTGCAGTTCAGGGGGGCCAAAGGTCCGAAATTAGTGTTAGAAAGGTTAGTTCTTTCTAGGAGCTCTGATGAAAAGTATGTTTCAGATGTCACTCCTGGCATCTACTGAGTATAGGCAGTCTTTGGTGTTCCTTGGCTTAGAGATGTATCACTTCAGCCTGTCTCCATATTCCAAATGATGTTTCCATGTCTCTTTGTATTTTCTTTTCTGGCTCTTATAAGGCAACTCATCATTATACTTAGGGCTCAACCTAAATCCAGGATGATCTCAAGATTCTTACTTTAATTACATCAGCAAAGGCATTTATTTCAAATCAAGTCACATTCTGAGCTTCTGGTGAACATACCTTTTTGGGGACTACTATTTAACTCACTATACTAACTCACTCCCAAATGTAGTGTTTTTAAGATTTTTACCAATTAGTATCATCAATTTCAATTTATTGTTTAAATTTGGCACCTTAATTATATATATATATACATATATATATATATGTATACATATAGCTATATATAAAAGATATATATAGCTATATATAGAGAGAGCAAGCCATTTTAATTCCACAATAATTCAGAATTCAAATACTATAAACCTTAGGTTTTAAATAAACCAGATTTTGATGATTAATGTTTCATATATGAAAATACTCTAACACTTAATATATTTTACTAAGAACATTGAAGTAGGAATTATGTGAAAAATAAATCAATTTAATATACAGGTTTGATTTAATGTAAATGTATATATGACACGAAAAATGTTACCAAAACCTTAAATAGATAATAATGGTACCAACGCATTGTATATTTCTTAATTTTACACATTTTTTCAAAGCATACCTCGGTTCTGGACTCATAAATGTAGTACAAATCAATCAGATAGGCAACAAGTTCCTAACTGGTGATTTGGTACAAGCTTCCAGAAAAACACAGAGCAAAATTAACCTATAATATAAAATTTTGGCAGCAAACATGCCAATTCAAACCTAGGAACCTCCTGAAAATATTTATAAAAGAATTGCTAAGATTGCTAGGAATCACCCCCATGTCTCACAAATTATATAACAAAGCTATGGAATAAAGCAGTGTTGGACTAAAAGATGTGGCCCCAGACTGGTACCAGTACCTGAACTGTTTATTTCCATTTATTGCTAGTCTACAATGAGATAAGTGCAGATGCAGAATATTTACAAACTGTTTTTGAAGTTTTATGTTATTTTCACATTCTAAATGTATGACTTTTGGACTCACCTCACTGAACACAGCCTAAATCTTTGGAGATGCATGTGGAGCGAATTAGATACTTGTCATGCATACATATAACAGTGTTTGATAATTAAGGATTTGTCAACTTTAATCCAAAAATGTACCAAACCTAGAATACATTTCTTTTCTTAAAAGGTAATTTAAGTTTTTGGAACTAGCTGTTGATGAAGGATTGAAGATATTTTGACACTACAGCATAACTTGCATTTTGGATAATAGTTAGCAGTGATTATCCTGAGTTTGCTGAAATTGCTTTAAAATCTTTTACTCCATTCCCATCCACTTACATCTTTAAGACTGTTCTCTCTACTGCCATTTTTCTTGAAACAAATGTTTTGATATAGATCATCCTCTGTCACATAGTCATCAATCCAATCTAGATTAGGTAAATTAATAAATTTACTCATTAAATTTAATAATCTCATTTTTCAGGTTACAGTTTTTTTTAATTTGTTTTTTTAACGTTTGTTTATTTTTGAGACACAAAGTGTGACAGGGAAAGGGGCAGAGAGAGAGGGAGACAGACTCTGAAGGAGGCTCCAGGCTCTGATCTGTCAGCACAGAGCCCGATGCAGGGCTTGAACCCATGAACTATGAGATCATGACGTGAGCCAAAGTCAGGCACTTAACCAGCTGAGCCACCCAGGTGTCCCTTCACAACTCTCCAATCTTCACTCATTGGAGTGTATAATTTATCTTTTTATTAGCCATGAAATCTAAGATTTAAAAAAATAGGAAAAGACTTATTTAAGATCACACATCCCACAACTGGCCAAATCAGAAGTTAAAGCAGTTTCTCTGACATCATTCTTACTTTCATGCTTCATATTTGATTACCCTTCAAGCAGCCATATGTACAGGGTTCCTTCCTTTCGAGTTTCTGGATGGCCCAATATGAGGTTAGAAACAAGGAAACACTGGAGAGAAATGTTTCACTCATGGATTACGCAGTAGAAATAACAGATTCCATTGTTGAGATACACATTAGCAAAGATTAGTTGCTTAAAACATCAATTTATGATCTGAGATTTCTGTGGTTCAGAAGTCTAGCATAGCACGGTTGGTTTCTTATGGTGGAAATCAGCATGGCAGCCACAGTTGCATTCTCATCTTGGCTTGGTGTCTTCTTTCTCAATCATTGGTTGTTGGCAAAATTCCGTTTCTTCCTTGCTTTTGGCATGGTCCCCTCCATTTTGAAGCCAACAGTGGCAGGTCAGTTCTCACACTTCTCATCTCCTTAATTTCCCTTCTTTCTTCTTCTGCTTTTAAGGGTTCTTTTGGTAGAAAGAACATTAGACCTGTGTTTCCATCCTGCCTCTGCCACCATTAGCTTTATAACCTGGGGGTCCCATAAACTTTCAAGGCTTTATTCCCTTAGATATAGAATGAAAACACTGCTGGCTACTTTTTCTCTCAACAAATTCCTTGACATGAATTAATCACCCTAGGGTCCCTTTCACTTCTAATTTTATAAGTAAACTTTTTTTTTTTTTTTAATTTTTTCAACGTTTTTTATTTATTTTTGGGACAGAGAGAGACAGAGCATGAACGGGGGAGGGGCAGAGAGAGGGAGACACAGAATCAGAAACAGGCTCCAGGCTCCGAGCCATCAGCCCAGAGCCTGACGCGGGGCTCGAACTCACGGACCGCAAGATCGTGACCTGGCTGAAGTCGGACGCTTAACCGACTGCGCCACCCAGGCGCCCCTCTAATTTTAAATCAACTGTACAAGCAGTTCAGTAATAAAAATGTACCTTTTGTCAAATACATAACAAGAATTCCCGAATATGCTCAATAAAAGCTGATTAAATGGAAAAAAGGTAGATGAATATAAGCAGTACTTTTCAAGTTATCTATATTTCACAAAGGGTAAAATTAAGCAAAAATAATAGTGCTTCTCAAATTCCTGACCTCTCTTCAAGACTTACGAATTTTATTAACTGTTGATTCATGTGAAACCCAGTATCTGATAGCTATTAGGCATGAACAGTGATTAATTAGACTGGTGCCACTCAAAAAGAAGTAGGACCTAATGCATAACAGTCAGTCATATAGAAATCTTCCACATGTATTTAATATTGAACTGATATAATGTTTCAAAGTAAAAATGTAGTTATGCTTCCATTGTGCATGGCTCTATACATTGTAAGCAACTATAAGGTTATTTTTAAAAATAATTTTATTTATTTATCTCAGCATGTACTCTTTAATTCCCATCTCCTATTTCCCCTAAACCCTCACTACCTCCCCTCTGGTAACATCAGTTTGTTCTTTATAGTTCTTAAGAGTTATAATGGCTGTTTAAAAGGTGTTTTTTGTTGTTGTTGTTGTTTTTTAGCTTCTGCACTGCGAATGAAACAATCAGCAAAACTAGAAGATGACAGAATGGGAAAAGGTATTTGCAAATGACATATTGGATAAAGGTTAGTATCTAAAATCTGTGAAGAATTTACCAAACTCAACACCCAAAAAAACAAATAATCCAGTGAAGAAATGGGCAGAAGACATGAATAAATTTTCCAAAAAAGACATCCAGATGGCCAACAGACACATGAAAAGATGCTCAGTGTCACTCATCGTCAGGGAAATACAAATCAAAACCACACTGAGATATCACCTCACACCTGTCAGAGTGGCTAAAATTAACAGTTCAGGAAACAACAGATGCTGGCGAGGATGTGGAGAAAAGGGAATCCTTTTGCACTGTTGGTGGGAATGCAAAGTGGTGCAGCTACACTGGAAAGCAGTGTGGAGGTTCCTCGATTAGATTAGATTAGATTAGATTAGATTAGATTCAAAATAGAACTACCCTAAGACCCAGCAGTAGCACTACTAGGAATTTATCCAAAGGATACAGGAGTGCTGACTCATAGGGGTACATGGACCCCAATGTTTATAGCAATGCTTTCAACAATAGCCAAATTATGGAAAGAGCCTAAATGTCCATCAACTGATGAATGGATAAAGAAGATGTGGTTTATATATACAATGGAATACTGTTTGGCAATGAGAAAGAATGAAATCATGTCATTTGCAGCAACATGGATGTAACTGGAAGGTATTATGCTGAGTGAAATAAGTCCATCAGAGAACGACAGGTTTCATGTTTTCCCTCATATGTGGATCTTGAGAAACTTAACAGAAGACCATGGGGAAAGGGAAGGGGGAAAAATGATTATAAACAGGGAGTGAGGGATGCAAACCACAAGAGACTCATAAATGCAGAGAACAATCTGAGGGTTGATTGGGGGGGTGGGGGATAGAGGAAAATGGGTGATGGGCATTGAGGAGGGCACTTGTTGGGATGAGCACTTAGCGTTGTATGTAGGTGATGAACCACGGGAATCTACCCCAAAAACCAAGAGCATGCTTTACATACTGTATGTTAGGCAATTTGCAATAAATTATATTAAAAAATTATTTTTATTTTTTTTTCTGCAATGTATTGTGGTAATAGCATTGTCAATGGAGAGCTTTGTTTGAGGTTGTTTTTTCTACATACCTGTTGAATTGCAACCTCACCTTTCAAACCTGTGGCTTTGAATAAATTATGAAATACTTTAGAAAATGCCTTATTTAGAAACATCAGTGTGTGCATCAATAGCACTATGCTCATTGGGAACGTAGGTGTTCATCAGAATGTGCAATCTGGAGGAAAACCTGAAAACAGTCTATTAAGGAACATTTAGTGAGTTAGAGATTCTAAAAGTTCTGAATTTGGGACATATATGTTTATGTAGCTGTCAGTGAAGAGGAAGATACTCTATAGTAAGCCTATTTTGATGGAGCTATGACAAAGGAAACAGACTCAGAGAGTTGTCTGCCAAAAATTTATTGGGAAGTGGTCTTAGAATATGCAACTTTAAGAAAATGAGTTTAGGACCAGGCAGAATGATAAGCGGATCTGCAGTTTACTCCTGATAACTAAGGCCTTTGTAACTCCACATCAGCCAATCATTGGCAGCACTGGGAGTAAAAAGTCTTTGGAGTTTATAATTTCATACAACTGAGGACAGTTTCCACTAAAAAACACATGTATGAGTCATTAGTAACCAGCATTCCCAGCAGTTGGGGGTTGGGTCTATGTCCACTTTTCTATAACTATGGTTTAAAAAATCACAACTTATATAGTGGTTTAAGGTAATACACATTTATTATCTTACAGTTCTGGAGGTAAGAAGTCTGAAATAGGTCCCCCTGGGCTAAAATCAAGGTGTTAGCAGGCTTGTGTTGTGTTCTCTCCTGGAGGCTCTAAGGAATAAATCATTTTCTTCCTTCTCCAGCTTCTAGAGGCTGTTCTCATTCCTTGGCTTATGACCTTATACCATCTTCAAAGCCAGTGAAGTCTTCCTCATGTTTTGTCACTCTAATGATAACATTCTTGCCGCCTTTACTTTACTAGAATCTTGTGATTACATTGGCCCCACATGGATAATCCAAAATAATCTTCCTGTCTCAAGGTCACTAGGTAGCAATCTTAATTCCATCTGCAATTTTAATTCCTCTTTACCATGTGACCTAACTTAGTTACAGGTTCAGGATATTGGGTAGTAAACATCTTTGAGGGACCATTATTCTGCCCATAATAGGTATATTTACTCATGAAGAAGATAACTGAGTGAAGCACACAATATATAGTTGCCAGACTGGTGAATTAGAGATAGGAATGGGGCCACCTTTCTTTGTTCTCTGCCACTTTCCACCAGGATGTGATAAATATATATATAACTAACCGAGTTAACATTTACATACAATAATCTCAGGCATAAATTTACTATTAAGTTATTTTTCAGTAAATTTATAGTAAATTCAGTAAATTTATCACTACAGTATTAAAGCACTTTCACTACCCCAGTAGTATCTTCTTGACCATTTCCAGCAATCTCCATTCTCATCAGCCCCAGATAACTGATTATCTGCTTTTTCTTTCTATAGCTTTGACTTTCCTGGACATTTATATAAATTTAATCATATGATATGTAGTGCTCTGCATATGGAACATATGATATGAATACAACACACTGTGCTTATCCATTTACTGGTTGACATATTTAGGTTGTTTCCAGTTTAGGGATGTTACGAACAATGCTAGTATGAATGTTCATATACAAGTCTTTACATGGACATATGTTTTTATATTTCCTTAGTAAATATCTAGAAATGGAAAGGTAGGACCATATGGTATATATACATTTTTTCAAAAAACATTCTAAACTCTTTCTACAATAGCTGAACCAGTTTTATTCCCACAGGCAGTGTGAGGGTATCTATTTTCCACATTTTATCAATATTTGTTTTTTTTTAAATATCTTTTTGATAATAGCAATTAGTATATGTATGTAGTGGTATGTCAGAGTAATTTTCAGTTTCATTTCCCTAATTACTAAGGATATTGAACATCTTTTCATGTGTGTATTTGACATTCACATATGTTCTTTGGTGAAATATTTATTCAGATCTTTTGCCTGTTGTTTAATTGGAATTTTTGGCTTTTAAATATCAACTTGAATGGGTTATTTATATATTCTGGATACATGTTTGTTATTAGATATATGATTTTCAAAAGTGGTTTGTTTTTTCAGTTTTATTAATGATGCATTTCAAAGCACAGGAGTTTTTAATGTTGATAAAGTTAAACACTGTTTTCATTTATGAATCATATTTTGGTGTTTTATCTAAGAGATCTTTGCCTATCCCAATGCTCTGATATTACCTCCTAGATATTATTTTAGAAGCTTTGTAATATTAACTCTTATATTTATGCATATGACTTATTTTGCATTGAGTTTTGTATATAGTGTGAGGTAAGGTTCTAAGTTCATCTTTTTGCATATAGATAATTCATCGTCCTATGACCATTTGTTGAAAAGACTATCCCCTTCCCAATTATTTTTGTTTCTTAGCCATAATTATTCAAATTTAATAGGTTATTTCTGGATTATCAGTTTTGTTCCATTAGTTTATATGTCTAATACACCAAAAAAACTTTGTCTTGGTTATTACAAGAAGTTTGGAAATCAGATAGTATATGCCCTCCACTTTTATTCTTTTCCAAATTGTTAGTCATTACAGTTAAATATTAATTTTACTAATAAGCTTGTTAATTTCTACCAAAAATACCTAGTGATACATTGACCAGTATTTTCTTGAATCTGTAGATCAATTTGGAGAGGGTTGCCATCATAAAAAATAGTGAATTTTCTAATCCATAAACATGGAATATGTATTTATTTAGATCTCTTAAAATCTCACAGCAAGCTTTTATGGTTTTCATATAGTCTTTCACAAGTCTTTTATCCCTTTAGTTAAATTTATTACTGAGTATTATTCTGGTTGCTGTTACTGTGAATATTTTTCATTACTTTTTCAGAATGTTCATTGTGCATTATAGAAATACAGTTGACTTTTGTATGTTGCTTTTATATTATGTAACATTATTAAATGTGTATTAATCCAGTGAATGGAAGTAAGTGTGTGTGTGTGGTTTCCTTAGGATTTTCAGTGCAGAGGATTATGTCCTCTGATATGCGACTGAATATCGACAATTTTGCTTTTTTTCTTTCAAATATGAATACCTTTTATTTATTTTTCTTGTCTGGGGCACTAGCTAGAAACTCCAGTATAATGTTGAATAGATACCTGCTGAAAGTAGGTATCCTGTCTTTTTCCTATCTTGAGGAAAGAATTTAGTCTTTCACCATTAAGTGTGATATTAGGTGCCCTTTATTACTTTGAGGAAATGATTTTCTGTTCCTAGTTTACTGGGTGCTTTGTCAGAAATGCACTTTGGATTTGTTATGTACTTTGTTTGAATTTGCTGAGATGATGCCGTTTTGTGTTTTTTGTTTGTTAGTTTGTTTTTAGTTGTATGAATAGTAACTGTTATGGCAGAAGTTGTGCCTGGTAATACTGTTGATATACTACCTTGGTGAAGGAATCTCGGAAGATTTCTTTTTGTTTTCCCTACAATGATGGCTCTTATCTCACAGATCAAAAGTCCCATGTAAGTTTTCTGCTATCAAGTTTAGTCAGTCCAGTAGTACATTTTGAAAATGACCACTTTGTGAGTCTATGAATACAGAAGATTCATTGTGAGCTGCGGTGATCCGAGGACTGCATTTATTACCTGACCACCATCTACCCTTATTTTGACAATGCAAAGCTATTTGGTGCTTTGAATCCTTGGCTATTAATGCCAATCCAGCCCCTATATCTTCAAAAGATATTGGTAATGTCTTTACCTATTTCGTGATTATCTAAGTAAAATGTTTCCAGGTACCTTTGGTGGGACAGTTTTTTTTTTTTTTTAATTTATTTACAGAAAAATTATGAGAAAAGTACAGAGTTTCCATATGCTTATTTCTTCTGTACAGTTTCTTCTGCCTTTAGTCTTACCAACTTATTTCTAAAATTATTTAGATCAGCATGTTTTTCTTTTATCTCCTTTACTGATATTGTTTCATACATTTGTAAATGCAGTAAGATTGTTTTATTTATTTTTAACATATTGCTTTCTGTCTTTGGATCCACAGAGCTTCTAAGTTATTTTTTAGGATTATGTTTCATTAAGATTGATTCTTTGTACTGAAAAGTTTTTTAGAGTTTGGAAAATGCATAGTGTTGTGTGTTCACAAGTATAGTATCATACAGAATGGTTTCGTTGTGCTGAAGAATCCCCTGTGCTTTACTTATTCAACCTGCACCCTTTCCTGGAACTACTGATGATTCTTTATCATGTCTATAGTCTGTCTTTTCTAGAATGTTATGTAATCAGGGTGGTTACAGTATATGACCTTTTCAGACCTGCTCCTATCACTTAGCATTTTGGATTCATCCATGTCCTCTCCTGGTCTGATAACTTGTTTATTTTCTTGCTGAATAATATTTTCTGTATGGATGTGGAACAGTTTGTTTATTCACTCATCTATTGAAGGGCATCATGATCACCTCCAGTTTTGGGTAATTATGAATATAGATGCTACCAACATTCAGGTTTTTTGTGTAGACATACATTTTCAAATTGGTTGGATAAATTTCTAGGAGCATGATTTCTGGATCACATGGTAAGGCAATGTTTTGCTTTGTAAGACACTGCTGGACTGTCTCTCAAAGTGGTTCTCCAATTTTGCATTTGCATCAGCAGTGAATAAGTGTTTATCATTGTCACTAGGAACTGGTATTTTTAGTTTATTTTTAAATTTATTTATTTATATTTTTTAATTTTAGCCATTCTAATTAATGAGAGGTGGTTCTCCAAGTGATTTTTGTACATAGGAGGTTTTGTGAAGATTTATGGGGTTAGGTAAGAGAAATTGCACATTTTAGAAGAAAACTATTGTCAATTGTTTTCTGAGAATGCAAAGAATAGTCTTTATTGATATACTTTCTAATAGTGGTGTATATTCTTTTGATTAATTATAGTTATTATTGAATTTGCTTAGGCTTATGGCTATGCTTAGGGATACATTAACCTAGAACTTTACCACCCCCAATTTTTTAAAATTTAAGCAACTTTAAAATTAAAATTCATCACCAAAACCAAATATTCTCTGCAGCGATTAGTATGACTGACCACTGCTTTCTTTTTTTTTTTTTTTTTTATTTTTTTAAATGTTTATTTTTGAGAGAGAGAGCAGAGCACAGTGGGACAGGGGCAGAGAGAGAAAGGGAGACACAGAATCCGAAGCAGGCTCCGGGCTGTGAGCTGTCAATATAGAGTTTGACATGGGGCGCGAACCCACAAACCGCAAGATCATGACATGTACCAAAGTCGGATGCTTAACCAATTGAGCCACCCAGATGCCCTGACTGACCACTGCTTTCAATATAGGCCTACCTCATAGGGTTAAAGGTAAAAATTTTTAACAACATAGTCATAGCATAGATAACATACTGGTTTCTTTCCAGTTGTGTAGTTTGTAGACCTCCAAATACTTAGTTTGATTTTTATCATGCATTTTTGTCAAGTGCATTTGGAAATGCTAATTATATTTTGGTAATATATGTTTAACATGACCCATATTTTTATTAGCTAAAATACATTTCAAATAAAATGTCCTTGTTTTATGTAATAATCTACAGTCTTATTTCCAAATTGGATGATTATTAGGCCTATATTTAATAGCTACTCTTAGGCTAAAAATGCTCAGTGTGACCTTTACTTTGAGAGTGAAACATATAATTTTCACTATTTATCCATCTGAATTTTGATATTTAACATGCAATTTTAAAAGCAAAGTAGGCACTTTTACATTATTAACTGTCCTATATATTTAAGGTACAGTCCTATTTTGGATTTGAAAAAATATAATTGAGGGAATATAAAAGGGAGATATAATTTTTATAAATACTTTTCTCTTTCAATTGGTAAAGTAAGACTATAACAGGAGTCAAATACGTGCTTTCCTCTTTAAAAATAAATTAACTTTAATAGGATTTATAACACATTTGCACATGTGTGGTCCTATTAATCAGAATCATAGTCCAGTGAATTAACAAATAAAGAAGGGAAAATAAAATCTTACTACATTCTTATCATCTCAATAAAGGTCCTGAAGTTTGCTAGAATAGAGTGAAAAACTTCACCCATAAATATTTTCTATTACTTAAAATTTACATAAAAGGAATTGCCACTTCCGACAATAATGTGCTAACTTTATTCAGACCAAGCCTCCCACTAAGTAGAACTAAAAACTCTACATAATAATGATAATAATAATAATAGTAATAAGCAATGATAGCATTTGTTTGGAAACATCAGAAAGCTACCAAGGTAGCAAGAATTTGAAGGCCAAGTTTCCCCCAAGAAGAGATTAGACAGGCAAGATGAATATTTGGAATCACCTTTCTTAAAGAATCTGTTGATTCAAAACCAGAGGCTTGGAAGGAAGGAGAATTTTCTTCATACAACAAGGAGTAGGGAGGCGGGCTTTTGGTTTACATGTCAGTGTAGAGGTAGATCTCCACATTTTCGCTTGGGAGACCCAAAAGCTAAAAGTTACAGAAAGAGTAAATTAGAAATGATAATCTTTCACAAAGGTTGAGGCCTAGCTTCAAATTAGTTCAACCCTTGCGTATAGTAGATAAAAGCACGTAACTGTGGGAAACAAAATGATTTCTGTCCTGAGAAAAATAATACCACTAACAAAGTTGTACTGTCTCTTCAGTTTTCAACACAATGTATGGCATTCAACCAAAATTAGCCATAAGTTTAAAAAAAAAAGTAATAGAAATGAATCTACAGGCAATGAAAATATTAGAATTAGTGAACATAGATCTTCAGTTATCTGTGATTAATGTTTGAGAAGATAAACCAAAACAGAGAGTTTTAGCAGTGAACTAGAAAGTGTGCATTTTAAATAAATAAACTAAAATTAAGAACTTCAATTAATAAAAATAACTCATCAGGAGCATCTGGCTGGCTCTGTCTCCCTCTCTTTTTGCCCCTCCTGCCCTCTAAAAATAAAGTAACGTTAATTTTTTTAAATTTTTTTTTAATTTAAAATTTTTTTTTAATGTTTCTTTATTTTTGAGAGACAGAGACATGGCACAAGTTGGGGAGGGGCAGAGAGAGAGGGAGACACAGAATCCAAAGCAGGCTCCAGGCTCTAAGCTGTCAGCACAGAGCCCAACACAGGGCTGGAAGTCACGAGCTGTGAGATCATGACCTGAGCTGAAGTCAGACGCTTAGCCGACTGAGCCACCCAGCTGCCCCTAAAAAATTTTTTTTTTAAAAAAGAACTCAACAGGGGCACTTGGGTGGCTCAGTTGGTTAAACATCTGACTTCGGCTCAGGACATGATCTCACAGTCAGTGAGTTTGAGCCCTGTGTTATGCTCTGTGCTGACAGCTCAGAGCCTGGGGCCTGCTTCGGATTCTGTGTCTCCCTCTGTCTCTGCACTTCCCCCGCTCGCGTGCGCGCTCTCTCTCTCTCTCTCTCTCTCTCTCAAAATAGACATTTAAAAATTTTTTAAAAATTCAACAAATGGATTTAACGTCAGATTATACATAATTGGAGAGAGGATTTGAAAACTGAAAGTTAGCATATATGAAAATAACCACTGAAATATAAAAAGACAAAAGGATGGAAAATACAGAAAAAGTCATAAGAGACATTGGGGACACAAGTGTAAGTGCCTAATATATGTTGCACATATACTTGGCACAGGAGGACAAAAAAACTCTATGATATTGACAAGACATATTTGGGTATATAATGGCTAAGAATTTCCTAAAATTGTGAAAGACATGAAGCCAGATTAAAGTTTTAAAAAACAGCAAACATGTTAAGTACAAAAAAATCCTCATCTTGGCTCTTCATAGCAAAACTCCTAGAAATCAAAGACAATATTAAAACTTTAGATAAAATAAAAAGACATATTACTTATTTTCAAATCAGCAACAAAGACTGAGAACTGATTTCTTGACAGAAACAATGACAATTAGAAAACAATAGATAATAGTCTAAGTTCTGAAAGAATTAAATACAAAAATAGAAGTCTATACTATGTCTGTCAAATCGATGTTCCTCTCCAACTTCCAACTGCAGAAAGCATAATTACCTAAAGGCTTCTGCTGAAATCCGTGCTTGGATTAGCTCAGAAGTCATACTTTTCACAGACCGCTCTTAGCTAAATAAACCCTGAGACAGGGACTAACTATGGCAAGCCCATTCCTAAGAGATTAGGAACCTTTTGATGGGCAACTGTCTTCTGATGGGCTCCCTCACAGATTTGGCAAAATCTCCTTAGAATCATGCTATAGAATAAGACACTTCTAACTAGCTGTTCTCTCCTTTCTTCCTCTCCTCTTCCTCCATCTCTCGGTCTGACCTGCATTGCTATCTGAGGGCTCTCTCAGCCATTCTCTGCCCCCCACTCCTTCATTTTCTCTCAGAGGCATTTCCCCCAAATAATTTATTTCATATCTAACCCTATTTTGGCATCTGTTCTTAGAATATCCATCTATTAAAGAAAAATTTCATACAAAATAAGACAGGAATAGATATATTTTTGCAATAAATAAGGTAAAGAAAAATTGACAGAATTAATCAGTGACCATACAGCACAAAAATACTAAAGCTATCACTAAAGGCAGAAGGAAACATCCCAAAAAGAAGTACAAAGATACATAAAGAAATGTAGAGAGACCATAGATTAAATGTGTAAGTATAATGAATCATGGTTATAGAAAATTATAATAACATCTTATGGGGTTTAAAAATACATGATAACAAAAGAACAAGTGGTAAAGAGAGTTAGGAGGAGTTAAAGTGCTGTTAGGCCCTTTCATTATGCAGGAAGTGGGTCCCTTTAGTGTAGGTGGTTCTTATGTATATGCTGGGATCCCACTGCATTAAAGGTGGTAGAGTGAAGAGATTTGCTGTATAATTAAGGTCTTTAATCTCTCAACTTTGAGTTAACCCAAAGGAGATTATCCTGGTTGGACTTTACTTAATCCTCTGAGCCTTTTCAAAGAGGGTCCAGACCCTCCCTGAAGGGAGACCGTGAAAGAGACTTCTCACTAGCTTTGAAGAAGTACACTGCTGTGAAAGGTGCTCATGACTGGACCCTGAGAGCATCTTCCAGGAACTCAGACTGACTCCCCACTCAACGGCCAATAAGAAAGCAGTGACCTCCATCCTACAGCTGCAAAGAGAGAGTTCTGACAATAACCAGAGAGCCTGAAAAAGACTCCAAAGAGCAGATGAGATGGTGGTCCTGCCAGCATGACGTTTGGAATGCAGCCATGTGAGACCTTTAGCAGAGGACTTAGGTAATCTATGCCTGGATTCCTGACCCTGGAAATTATAAGATAATAAGTACATGCTATTTCGAGGCTCTTTATTTTTGGTAATTTTTTATATTCCATTAAAGAAATTTCGCATCTCTTACCGCTATGATAAAAACATGTAGATTAGACTTTAACACTAGAGGCCTACTAGATATAAAGAATATTTTATAACATAAAATAATTAACTCACCAAAAGATATAACAATTCTAAATATGTATGTAATAATACAAATGTCTTAAATTTATGTAAATCAAATTAAAAATTAATAGGGAAACCAGATAAATCCACAATTATTGTGATAGATTTGATTATGCCTCCCTTTGAAACAACATGTTTATTTTCAGGTCCAAGATACATTTCAAATGTATTGCTGGAACAATAATATTATAACTATAGAATTTGAAAAAATAAGTTTCAAAAAATAAGAACTTGAAAAATGAGGTAAAAAGTGACTTATAGCTAGTTAGATTTGAAATTACCCTTTAAAGCAAAGATCTTTCAAATCTATTCAGTGATTTAAACCTTTAGGCTAGAGGAAACATTCACATTACTTGTTTGCATACACTTTTTTTTAGATTAACAAGCCTGTTATATTGTTAGTCTGGGTAGTGTGGCAAAATTATTCTCATTACGTTTTTATGCCAATATTTTGTTTAGCTCATATCAGTGAGTAGGTATGTACTTAATTAGCGGCTATTTTCCGGTAGGTAGTTATATCACTGAATATGAAACAGAAACATATGGCTTTTAACTTTTACAAAGGTATTTTATTGCAATAGGTTATGTTTCAGTGTCTGTAATTTACTTTAAGATGTATCAGCATGTAGTATTAACAATATACATACCAGTTTATTCTACATCGTTAGGGGCAGTCATTTGTTCTTCAAAATGTGCATTTCATGGGTATTAGGATATCCGATATATTAAATTCTGAAGAAGGCTTCTATAAACATCTTGCTTTTCCATGTCTCAATTAACACTTCAGACTTTGTTTACTAGCATTTTATTTTTGAAATTAAAAGCATAATTAGTATAATTATAGTTAGAAATGGAATTTATTCATAAAATTAAAAGTATTAAAATATGGATTAGATAGAATATTTTAGAGACACTGTCTTTGCAGGAATAAAGTTTCAGAATCTAGAGAAATGTCTTCTCTGCTTCCTTAGCAATAGCATCTAAAGCTTCATCTTTAAATGATTCTGGATCTAGTCATTAGTTAGGAGTGATTCTGATTGTCTGATACTAGCAGCAGGATGAAAAAAAAATTCTGCTGCTGAAAATACTTGCATATGCCTGGCATAAACATTTCATATAAGGTGATGTTTATAACACCCAAATTTAGCTTGAATTTTTTGAATTTACTAAATATGTTGCATAAAATGTATAGTGGCTGCTTGTAATAAACATTTGTTTATAAGTACCTGTATGTTTGACAGAATTTGTTCTAAGATTTACTTAATATCAAAACTTGAAATACGATTGCAGAGAATAGCTAAAGTTCAGCTTCATATTTCAAAATTAAAAAATAGCCTCATACTTGTGTATCACCATATTTGCGTAGGTCAGTCCATCATAGAGTGATTACACAAAACAAACAAAATCAAGGCAGAGAGGTAATATAAAGGTAATAGAAAATGCAAACAAAGTGTTATGGCATTTCATTATAAGAATCCACATTTTGTGTTGCTCCAGAAAGCTGTCATAAACAAAAGAGAACAATTAAAAATGCAGAGAGTAGGGCATTACAGATAGGAAGCACCATGAGAAAAATATTGATGAGGGAAAGCACATGGAAATATTTGGAAAATAGTGAGTGGTGTAAGATAAAATGCCCATGTGATAGGTGCTCAAAAAACATTTATTAAATGCATAAATTAATTCATGAACAAATGAAGTTAAATTGAGGCTTTGGCTTCAAGATAATTTATCTATAAATATTACTTTCTTCGGAAGGAAAGTAATTAATGGTTTCTTTGGAAGTATGTAATTAAATCATGTGACTGTCCTGCTGTATAGGAGGCTTATTCTGGACTGAATAAGGGATAAACTGGAGTAGAAAGATAGTGGGTAAGCAGGGAGTAGAATGAGTGAAGTCAGGGGGCCTGGTTAGCTCAGTGGGTAGAGATGTGACTCTTGATGTTAGGGTTATGAGTTCGAGCTCCACATTGGATGTAGAGATTACTAAAATAAAAACAAAAAGAATAGGGAAAACAATTATAGATTATAGAATGAGAAATAATTGATGTCTAGTCTAAATAGAAAAAGTTCAGAAATAATTATAGGAACATTTTTGAGGGCTTACAAGCACTATTTTATTTATTTATTTATTTATTTATTTATTCATTTATTTAATTTTTTTTTTTTGGTAGCATTATTCCCATTTTACTGATCAAGAGACTGAGGTTTATTTTTTTTATTTTTTTTTATTTTTTTTTTCTTTTCTGGTATTTATTTTTTTTTAATTTTTTTTCAATATATGAAATTTATTGTCAAATTGGTTTCCATACAACACCCAGTGCTCATCCCAAAAGGTGCCCTCCTCAATACCCATCACCCACCCTCCCCTCCCTCCCACCCCCCATCAACCCTCAGTTTGTTCTCAGTTTTTAACAGTCTCTTATGCTTTGGCTCTCTCCCACTCTAACCTCTTTTTTTTTTTTTTTCCTTCCCCTCCCCCATGGGTTTCTGTTAAGTTTCTCAGGATCCACATAAGAGTGAAACCATATGGTATCTGTCTTTCTCTGTATGTCTTATTTCACTTAGCATCACACTCTCCAGTTCCACCCACGTTGCTACAAAGGGCCATATTTCATTCTTTCTCATTGCCACGTAGTACTCCATTGTGTATATAAACCACAATTTCTTTACCCATTCATCAGTTGATGGACATTTAGGCTCTTTCCATAATTTGGCTATTGTTGAGAGTGCTGCTATAAACATTGGGGTACAAGTGCCCCTATGCATCAGTACTCCTGTATCCCATGGGTAAATTCCTAGCAGTGACAAGCACTATTTTAAAGTGATACTATTTTACAAGCACTATTTTAAAGTGCTTTACCAGCACTATTTTAAGTGCTTTACCTGTTTTATCTCAATTACAATACAGTCCTGTAAGATCGATAAAATTTTTGCTTCCATTTTTCAGATGTTCCATTTGTGGCATAGACTTCAAAGACCTAGTAAGTGATGGAACTAGAATTCATTCATGTGCAGTCAAATCTGGACAGACTCTATAAGTAATGGTCTTAAACATTATGATATGTAAATTCAAATTACTGACTAAAGGTCAAGTATTTAGTAGGAAAAAAAAGGCTTCACAATAATAAATCGATTTAAGTTTTAAGTGAGAATAACTAGAATAATTTTGGTGAATTAAGGGTGTTATGTTAAGTTTGTATAGGTATTTCAAGTATGCATTAACATATGATGAGAACTGGAAAATAGAAAGAAGTATTGGGCAGATATTGGCAGGGAGAAGATGACTTTGAATTTGGAATATATTGCTTGGAATCAGCATTCAACTTATTGAGTGTTCGGTATATAGTGGTATTTGCACTATGCAAATAAGTTTAGGGTTTATTGGAAACAAGAGCCTTAAGAAATTAGAAGGCTACTGTCAATTTTGCACTTAGACGCAATGTAAAAATTTATAAGATAGTAGAAGAAGTTAAGTTTTATAAAGTAATAATACACTAATCAATACCGCTCTTTAAATTTGGTTATATATTTATTATCTTACAAGCTTTTTACACATTGATAGTGTTTAATAAGATATAGTGTCAGATGAGATTTGTTACCACTTCTTTTGTCATTGGTAATATTCTAAACATGCTTCTCTTATCACTTTTTTCTTCTAGGTTTTTTTGTTTGTTTGTTTTTACTCTATGCATATATATGTCTTAAAAGTAAATAAAACACATATAATTTGTCATCTAAACACTTCTGTTAGTGGTGTCTCCTATTTTTTTTAAAGCTGGCAGAGCCCATGTATACTAAAAAATATTCTAGAAAATTACCTTTTCTATATTCTGTATTGTTCAACAATACATTCTTAAAAGATTTTATATATAGTGTCTTCAATTTAAAAAATTTTATGTGTAACTAGTTTAAAATTTATTTTACAATTGTCTAAATTTTAAGATGATAGATAGAAGTAAATGAAGAGAACAAACGAGTAGTTCCAGATATTCAGAAGCTGACCTGACACAGCTAAGGCATGCTATTCTATTATTCATAAATAATTTCATAGAGTACTCAGAAAGGTTGCTTGTGACCATGATAAATGGACAAAATAAGACCACTTCATTTTTTCCCCTAAGAATAGATAAAAGCAAGTTTCCTCTACCACCCACAAAAATACCAAATTCCCTATCACTTAGCCAAAATGAGTGATTGCTACTTTTTTTTTTTTAACAATTACAATTTAATTCTTGTATCCGTCTCCCCTTCCTATAGTTAAGATTCTTTGAAGTATACAGTTACAGAATTTCCCCCATTGTCTGACAGCATCCAATCTACGTGAAACTCCCACTTCTTTAGATCCTCCTCCCCCAGATCACCCAACTGGAGCTCAGATCCTATAATAAATTATTTCTAACACTCTTTTACAGAAATACCTTATGTTTTCTTCTAGTGTATGTTCTCTCTTACTGCAGCACGTAATAAATCTACCTTGTACTATTACAAGTATGTTCCTGCTTGTCTTTGGCTTGAGTCATTGACATACAATTATGATTATTTTTTCAGAGATTCTTTCAGCACAGTTGAATGCTTACTAAATGACAGGCACTGTATTAGACACTAGGGATATGAAAATAATAAAATTCATGGTTCTTTACCATCTAAAGAGCTCATAGCCAATGCTTGAATGAAAGGGAAAATATCCACTGTAATTAGTACTATTCTATAAGGTATTAGAGCCTAAAGAAACATGCATTTATTTCTGGTTTTGGTGGTTGGGATTATCTTGAGAGTAGAGATAGCCTTTAATTAGCTTTAATGTTACTTGAAGGACAAGTAACATTCCACCAAGAAGAGAAAGTCATGTGATAGTAACTATGATAACACAATGAGACTTAGATTTAATTTTTCTAGAATCCATGCTTGTTTTTGTAGAGAGAACTGTGCTATCCTGCCCATTGATGTTGTTTCATAATATTTGATGCATCTTTTAAGCTGCCTTACATAAATTTTGAAAAATATAGAAAAATTAATAGGTAACTTTTTTTGGAGATAGGAAAAAAACAGAAAAAGTATTATATTTACACTGAAAAAATTTTATTATAAAATTTTATTGGAGAAAGTTGGAAACTAAATTGTGAATCTTATTTTCTAGATTTATTAGAATAAATAAACTAAATTGCTTAATCTTAGAAAAGTAAACTGTATAGTGAATGGATTAAATGCAATGATATAAAGTCATTGTGCAGGATTCATCATTAGAAAAACCAAACCCAACCAGTTCCGTGACTGAAAAGTCAGCATTTCGAAGCCATCCTTCTCTACCCTGAACACTGGGGGTGAGTTTAAACAATCCTTTTTAGTGTTGGGTATTGAGGAGGGCACCTTTTGGGATGAGCACTGGGTGTTGTATGGAAACGAACTTGACAATAAATTTCATATATTGAAAAAATAAATAAATAAATAAATAAAAAACAATCCTTTTTAGAATTCCAGGTGAAAGAAATGTCTTATGCTATTAGCAATTCATTTATTGATGTTTCATTAATCTTACTGGTTAAATATATTTAAAAGCTTTAGATTGATACACTGAATGTCCTGCTGAAATTGTGTATTGATACTTGGCTAAGCTAAGAATCATCACTGATTTTTGGATTTGACTGCATTAGTCTTGCTACATTCCTTTATGCTTTGGAGAGAAGTCTAGGAAAAGGGGCCCATAGCTAAAGAATTTGTTCATTTTCTGCCTTAATAAGAAAAAAACACTTTAGTTTTTGAATGACTCTAAAGGATCTTTCTACAAAAGATCTTAGAGTATAAAATTCCCTATGATGTTAGTAAAGTATAATATCAGTGTCTTATGTTCAAAAGTAAAAGTGCATTTTGTTTTTTCAATTTTCTGCTACAAAGCGTCCAATCCTTGTTGGAAGACCGTACACCTGGTTCAGTTGTTAGTTAAAATTTAGCATGAAAGTCAAATCTCTTGGAAATTCAATACAGGATAATGGCATTAGAAATAATTTTTGGATAGTTATAAGGTTAATAAACAAGGAAGAAAAAATATGCACATGTATACATACACATAATCACCTGCTTACAAACATACACCTTTATCCTATTCTACAAAAAGTCCATGAGACTATCCTGATCCTTTGACACTTATTTACTCCCCATCTCTATCTCTAATTTTTTTCTTTTAAATTCCATAGACAATATGGATGGGAAAAAAAAGTTATAAAATCTTACAGAACCACCTCCTTTTGCTGCCTAAATGTTCACCAATTTCAGTATTTTGACTTACAGTTTCTAGAACTTTTCTCTTTAATGCAATGATTCTATACATATGGTATGTAGTTTAAATAATTATTTTAATGCCATAATATATTACCATTTTTATTTGGAAATCGTCTATTATGAGAGATTTAATTTGCTTTTGGTTTTTGCTGTTTTAGAACTGCGATGAACACTGCCATACATATATGTTTATCCCTTTGTCCTGTTATTCCCATAGGAAATTAGAAAGTAAGTTATTATGCGAAGGGCCTCCAACGTTTTAAGGCTGTTGCTGTGTATTGTCAATTTATTTTGAATACAAACAGACCAATTTAACAGTTAACATCCATGCTGATTTATTTTTGATACGCATGGCAACATTAGATGCTATCTGGTGATATTTCTAAGATTTATGAATATAATGTGTATCATTGTATTACAAGAATGCTTTGTGATTCCAAAGACCAAATAATGTACCAAAAATAATTATTTCCTAAACTCCCTAGGCAACTAAACTTTGAAACATCCTTTTCTGCATATGAAGTAAAATTTATGTTCAGATACATTGCCACATTATTGGCATATTTTTATTAAATCATTATGTAAAACTAATAATTTACTTCCATTAAATCTAAGTAACTTTTATTTTATTACTTAATACATTATCATAAAAGCATTTTAATCCCTAAGCATCCTCACTCTTGTGCAATACAACCACTACCTTTCTCACTTTCAAATTGTTATTGACCTTGATTATGGATAGTTCTTGATAATGTAACTTCATCTATAGGAAGAAGACTTATAAACGAGAAGTAAAATTCAATAACTTTAGCCAGCTTTAAAAAGTGTGAAAATTAATTATTGCTAATTAATTTGGTTGAGTGTTGACTTTGGAAATTAAGATAAAAACTTGTCTAAGAAAATTACTTCTATCTCTCAAAATTATAGTTGTATTTAATAATTAGGATTGTTAGATTTTTACTAATTCATTATGGGTATAGGCTGAAAAACAGAGTTTTTTTGCATAAACTTTAGGTACTTAACTGAGGAAAAGTATGGGCAACCAAAGTCATATTTCAACTGTTTAATGTTATCACAAACAAAATTGTCACTTTAAAAATGTTCTTCGGTGAAATTTTCAGAAACACAGTGTTGGGTTTGATGGGCTACAGAATTTGGATATTAAAAGGGAAATGTTTATTGGTGAATTCTACCAAACATTTAAGGAAGAAATTGTCATTCATACATATATATATGTATATATGGATATGGATAATGGAATATTATGCAAACTAAAAAGACATGAGCTATCAAGTTATGAAAAAACATGGAGGAACCTTAAATGCATAAGTGAAAGAAGCCAATCTGAAAAGGCTCCATAGTGTATGATTCCAACTGTATGACATTCTAGAAAAGGCAATAGTCTGAAGATAGTAAAGAAATCAGTGGTTGTTGGAGTAGGGTGGAGGGATGAATAGGTGGAGCATAGATATTTAAGGCAGTGAGATACTCTTCATGATGCTGTAATGATGGAAATGTGTCATTATACATTTATCCAAATTCATAGAATGCACAATACCATTAGTTAACCCTATGGTAAAGTATGGTCTTTGGGTGATTATAACATGTTAATGTAGATTTGTTCTTGGTAAAAAATGGTACCATTCTGATGAGTGATGTTGATAATGCATGTGTGTAGACAGACGGCATATGGGAAATCAATGTACTTCACTCTCAGTTTTGTTGTAAACCTAAAAATGCTCTAAAAAATAAACTCTTAAAAAAATAGAAGTGTTTCTTTTAAAATATAGTGAAAAAAATCAGAGCTCACTCTTAGTAAATTATTGAATTGTATCATTTTCTCTTGAAATTTATATTCTTTAATTTGATCTGGTGTTTATTTTTTTCAGATAATGTATCTGACGCTAATCTCACATTAGTAAAATTAACTTTTCCTCCTCCAAAAACTTGAAATATTTCTTGTCTTGAAATAACATATAACTTGCTATTTGTTTCTGCTTAATGTTTTTAGCATTGAATAGTCAGGCTTCCCAATTCCCAGTCTCATATGCAAATTTTCGTCTTTTCCACATATGATTGCTATTGCTGGTCTATCTGCTGTTCTGTCCTTTAAAATGACTATTATTGAAGGATTATATTTCTGTATTCTACCATTCATGTCTGTTATAGATTCATACTTTCTTATCTCATTATAACTGAAGACACCTCATTTAGCACCCATATTCATTTACCTACAAAGTTAATTCTGCATTTCAATTCTTTAAGTGATGGTAAGACTTGGTCAAATACAGTTTTTATTTTACCTGAGATTTTCTTACTTAGTTAATGTTATTATCTACTTTCCCTTCAGCAATTTTACAAAGACGTTTTATAACTTATTTAAGTTTATTATTTACCCATTTCAATGGAAATACTTGCACTTTTCCCCTAACAGATGTTTGTTTCCTCTTATGGTTTGTATAATGTCTTCACATGTCCTCAATCTTTTTCTCAAATTTACTGAATACTGAGTTAGATTTGGTATTGTTATCTTAGAGATATGCAGAGGATGCATGTCAAAGCCCATACCATTTAACCTTCTGCAACAGAAAAGATCTACAATAGGCTGGATCAAGAGGACAGAATATGAAGGGGCTAGCATTAATGTCCCTTTTGTTTGGTTGCTGGCAGTTTTCATCTGGGAAATCATAAAGTAGACCCAGTAAAGTTGCAGATCCACTATTCCATTTTCAGTGAGGTTAACCAAACTAAGAAACTATACCTAACACTAAAGGAAAATCTAATGGTTGGATTGGGAGAGGAATGTAACAGAAACTATCTCAATGGAATTGTTAAAGGAAAAAAAAAACAAAAAAAACTTGAGGGGATCAAATTTTATAGTTTTTTTTTTTTTTGCTGAAAATTATCTTTGATTTAAATAATTTTATTATTAAAATATAGATATTAGGATAATACTTATAAGTTTCTATCTTATCATCTTTCCAATATCTCAACTCTATAAGTTTGTCTTTTGAATCATTTGGGGAATGAGAATATGGAGCAGACTTGCATCATTGCCAATGTTGAGCAAGTTTATTTACCTTTTCTTCAAGGTCCACTATGCTTTTCCATTCCTTTCAGTTACATGGAGTTCTAAGGATTTTGCCATCTGTTTTTAATGGTTATTGTTGCTTTTATTGTTGTTGTTTGGGGAGAATGGAAGGTGAGACTGATTGTATAGCATTTGATCCAATCTGCAGTTAATATTTCTGTAATAATGCATTAGGAAGCATTTAAGGATTTGCTGATTTGCATAGATACTCTTAAGTTCTTAATGTGGCTTAAGTTCTCAAGCTCCTTTTCTTAGTATGATGAGCAATTATTGTAATGTTCTTCATTCTGGAAAAGCTTGATAAAATAAAAGGAGGAAAATGTTTTCCTTGATCTTTTCCAATAGCACATGTGAGCAGGCTAGACAGGATAAAGATGACTTCTGGATGAAATATACTTTGTGTATCAAAGTAACACTTATGAACCCATTGTGTAAAATTTGAGGTCTAGTTATGGATCATTTCTAGAGCTTCAAAGTTCCGAGAAGTTATTCTTAAATTGCAATCTCCCTAGAAATTTATAACATAGCAGATAATAAGTAGTGCTCTAAAATATTGATCATGGTGCAGCACAACATCAGGTGTATTTAAACCAGCACAAGTGTACTATAAAAGTATGCCTAACACAGCATGGGATTGAAGTAAACATAAAAAGTATGTTGGATGGCTACTGCCCAGAAAACTCATCACATTATAGGGGTTATTATCAGTGAAAGATTAGAGACAAAAGTGAGAATGAAAATGATATATAGATACATTTTAATGGAGATAGTAAAGCATATGTGAAATAGCAAAAAACCAAGGTACCAAAAAAAAAAAAAAAAAACACCAATCAAAAAACAAAAACCCAAAAACAAACCAACAAAAGAAAACACTTCAAAGGGCACTGACAGGGTTTTATGATAAATACAGAAATAAAGGGAGCAACCAAAGAAAACGACCTTGACTCAGTGTGATAGTCACCCGGTCACAGTCGTATTTCTAGAGTTTTATGTTGAATTAAAGTTTGACAAACGATTCTGTTTACACTATGCAAGAACTCAAGCACTTGATTCTTAATAGAAAAAAGTAAGTTTTCAAGAGCAGCAGGAAAGAGGCGGCATCTGTCATTTTTCACTTGATGTTTTTATATAGGCCCAGAAACAGACTGAAGCTAAGAGCACCTGTGTTCCTCAAAATATGCTATAAACTGTCTCATTTTTTTTCTCCAAAGCTCATTGCTTTCTATTTCCAACCCATCGTCAAATCACAATTTATCATTATTATTGTTGTCATAATTACTATTATGTATCATTAGACTTTCCATCCCCAACAAGAGATCATTAGGGCTTCATTTTTTCCCTAAGGTTTCAACCATTTCCCAAATGTAAATGTTTATTACTGCTTCACAAGGAGACAGCACTGAGTTTCATTCAGGAACTTGTCTAGGCTTCAAACAGCTCTGTTTGCATTCCCTGCTGGCTGCTTTAAAGCTAAAACAGATGAACAATGCAGATTTAAATGGAAGAAATTCCGCCTTTTAAGTTTATATTTGAATGATTGAAGCAGGCTTTATCCAAAGTATCACCAAAGAATATAAAATCTTGATGGAAATAGCACTAAAATGAACTACTGTTTAAATTCCTTATTCCAACTGGTAGAGACAGCATGGTGTAGTGGCAATAACCCTGGATTCAGGGTTCAGGATTTAGGTTGTAGTAGTATCTTCTAGTTTATGAGTACTTGGGTACGGCACTCATTTTTCTGAGACATTTGTAAAATGCTGATGCCCACAGGGCATCTGGGTGGCTCAGTCATTTAAGAGGTCTACCCTTGATCTTGGCTCAGGTCATGATCTCACGGTTGGGGAGTTTGAGCCCGGAGTCAGGCTCTGTGCTGACAGTGTGTAGTCAGCTTGGGATTCTCTCTCTCTGTCTCTCTCTGCCTTTCCCCTGCTCAGGGTCTCTCTCCTTCTCTCAAAATAAATAATAAACTTAAAAAAAATGTTAATGCCCTTGTTGTTGAACTTTGAGGTACTTCTTAGCTTTAAAGTTCTGTCATTCTGGAATAAAGGACAATGCTTTATTTTAAAGGATTAAGGTAGGAAAATATGTGTTGGTGAGTAAAGGTTTGGCCAAGTTTGATGTTCTAATCTTCTCTAGAGTAAATTTGTAAGGAGAATCTTTGTCTCATCTAAAAAGGACACAAAGATCTGAACTCAAGTAATTGAATTTTGAATTACAAATTGGCAGTAATCCAAAAATCTTTAAAGAATAAATGCTAATAAAATGACCAACAGATAATTCTAGTTGTTTCCTCTTGGGATTGCTACAGTCACTTTTTAATTGACCATTAGTTTAAAAAAACAAAACTCAAAATCTCTAAATCTTAATCTCTTGACAGGTTGTGACCTTACTTGGCATTTTTCTGCCTATGATTTTCTTCGGTCCTGTAGGGTTCAGTGATTATATTAGTCTGCACCTGAGATTTCTCACAATTTTTTACTCTATCATGAAACTATTTCAAATGTTTCAAAGAAGATTTGGAGATTCCCTTTATAGGATAAAGAGCATGTTTAAACTATGTGCACTGAAGCTATATATTGACAAGCGACTTTTGTATAAAAGAACTTCGGTTGCAACAACTGTTTTATACATTGGTTTTTAATTTTGCGTATTCTAATTTTGTTTCCCCAAATTAAAACATTAATAACTGTGGTAGTTTAGCCACATGAACTCCTTTATGATGAGTCATCCCCATAACATGGCAAAATCTTTCTCTAGAATACAGAAACAGAATCTTTTTCAGGAATAAGATGGCTTTGTTTTTCTCACTATGTCCAGAATTTGTATAAGCTTTTGTTAGATAGACACATCACATGACTATAGGAAGAATGGAGCTTTACCAAGTATTTCGATTCTGATTTTTAAACAACTGTGGATATTCCAATTGAAGTAACTTGATAATGTGGCACAATAGAAAAAAAATTCTGGACTGGAAATCAGGGAGAACCATGTATTAGTTATTGACCTGACTTTTATTATTATTTTTTTAATTGTAATAGTTGCTTAGCCTCCCTGAGTCTCACTTTCTTTTTAGACATAAAATGAGAAGATGAAAGAAAAATCTTTAGGGTCCCTTTCAGTTAAAATCATTACTACCTCTCATTAATCAACCAAGATTGACCATTTTCATGCACTGGAACAATGGTAACAGATTCAAAGGAGACTTAGCAAAGTTTAAGATGACTTTGAAAACATTCAAGGACAATCTTTATTCAATACTGAGTGATACTAGTAATCCAGTTATGAACCATTCTGCATAAGCAATGCATCATGCAAATAAAATACACTGTCATATTGTTCAAGGAGACAGTTGTTCCCAACATATTTTATTGTCAGTTGTCAATACTTTCACACCTGCAACATTATCAAGTAGTTCCAACTGTCTATATCTTTGGAATTGACCAGCTGCAGTCCACATATCAACATTAGAAGAAAAAAATGTAATACCTTTTGGACTGCCAGTCAAAAATTTCATTGGCAAGTTGCTTTAACTAAAAATGTAAGATAAGACAATTAACAGTGGGGATACAAGGATAAGCAGGCTAAATTATAATGCTATATAAAGTGTAGAATTTATATAAAGAACTTATATAAAGTTATGATATAATTAGAGACCAAATAGGTGGAAGGTGATCTTAACATTTATTTACAAAAGAACACATAATCAGTAAACAAAAGGACAATTGCTAACTCTCACTGAAGACAGGTACATGCATAAAAAAGGAAAAAAAATACAGGCACATACCTATATGTTTATTTTACATAATTATATGCATAATTTTATCTCTATTTATAGAGAAGAACAGATATACCTAATTCTGGAGGAAAGTAGGTATTGGAATTGTCCCAGGAATATAGGACTTACAGAGAGATTCATATATTCACATTAATAACCAAGTAGAAAGAGGGTCCAACACAGTTTCAAGATAATAGACAAGCTAAAATATTTTTTGAGCATAGTTGACAAAATATTACATTAGTTTAAATTTTTTTTATGTTTATTAATTTTTGAAAGAGAGACAGAGCTCAAGCAGGGATGGGGTGGAGAGAGAGGGGGGACACAGAATCTGAAGCAGGCTCCAGGCTCTGAGCTGTCAGCACAGAGCCCGACACGGGGCTCGAACTTGCTGACCATGAGATCATGACCTGAGCTGAAGTCGGATGCTCAACTGACTGAGCCACCCAGGTGCCCCTACATTAGTTTTAGATATACAACATAGTGATTCAACTTCTGTCCATGTTATGATATGCTCACCACAAGTATAGCTACCATCTGTCACCATACAAGTGTATTAGTGTCATTGACTCTATTCCCTATGCTGTGCCTTTTATTACCATGACTTATTTATTCCATAACTTGAAGCCCATATCTCCCAGTCCTCTTCACTCATTTTGCCCATCCTTTACCCTCCTTCTGGGAACCATCAGTTTGTTCTCTGTATTTACAGATCTGATTCTGCTTTTTGTTTGTTTTTTCATTTGTTTTGTTTTGGTTTAGATTTTACATATAAGTGAAATAATGTGGTATTTGTCTTTCTCATTCTGACATATTTCACTCAGCATAATACCCACTAAGTTCATCCATGTTGTGCAAATGGCACAATATCATCTTTTTTACAGTTACATAATATTCTATTATATGTATATACCACATGTTCCTTATCCTTTTGTCTTTTGATGGACACTTAGGTTGCTTCTATCCTGATTGTTGTTAAGTAATGCTGCAGTAAAATAGAACATATAACTTCTCAAATTAGTGTTTTCATTTTCTTAGAGTATATACACAGTAGTAGAATTATTTGACCAGATAGTTTTTCTATTTTAATTTTTTGAGGAAACTCCATACTCTTTTGACATTGGCTGTATCAATTTACATTTCCACGAGCATGCACAAGGGTTCCTTTTTTCTCTACATCCTTACCAACACTTGTTTTTTCTTATGTTTTTTATTCTAGCCATTCTGACAGATGTGAGGTGATACCTCAGTGTGGTTTTGATATTCATTTCCATGATTATTAGTAATGTTGAACATCTTTTCATGTGTCTGTTGACCATCTATATGTCTTTTTCTAAAAATGTCTGTTCAAGTACTCTGCCCATTTTTTAATCAGATTGTATGTTTTTTGTTTGTTTTGTGTTGTGTAAGTTCTTTATATATTTAAAAATTTTTAATGTTTATTTTTGAGAGAAAGAGACAGTGCAAGTGAGGGAGGGGCAGAGGGGGGTTGGGACACAATCTGAAGCAGGCTCCAGGTTCTGAGCTGTCAGCACAGAGTCTGTCGTGGGGCTTGAACCCATGAACCATGAGATCATGACATGAGCCGATGTCGGACGCTTAATCAACTGAGCCACCTAAATGCCCCAGTTCTTTATATATTTTAGATATTAACATTTTATCACATATATAGCATTTATCTATATCTATATGTATATCCATTTCCATATCCATATGTAGATATGGATATGGATATACATATAGATATAGATATAGATATGTATATTTTCCCATTCAGTCACTTGACTTTTCTATATGTTGAGGATTTTCTTTGCTATACAATAGCTTTTTATTTTGATATAACTCTAATAGTTTATTTTTATTTTTGTTTTCCTTGCCTTAGTATATATACCTAGAAAAATGTTGCCATGGCCAATGTTGGAGAAGTTACTGTTTGTTCTCTTCTGGAATTTTATGGCTTTAGATGTCACATATAAGTGTTTAATTCATTTTGAGTTTATTTTTGTGTATGGCATAAGAAGGTTTCATTCTTTTGCATGTAACTGTTCAGTTTTTCCAGCACCATTTGTTGAAGAGTCTGTCTTTTTCCCATTGTATATTCTTACTTCCTTTGTAATGGATTTATTGATCATATAAGCATAGGTTCATTTCAGGGCTCTCTGTTTTATTCTGTTGATCTCTGTGTCTGTCTATTTTTGTGCCAGTACCATACTGTTTTGATTACTGTAGCTTTGTAGTGTATCTTGAAATCTGTGATTGTGATACCTCTAGTTTTGTTTTTCTTTCCCAAGATTGTTTTGGCTATTTGGAGTTTTTTGTGGTTCCATACAAATTTTAGGAAAATTTGTGTTCTAGTTCTATGAAAAATGCTATTGGTATTTTGATTAGGATTGCATTGAATTTGTGTATTGCTTTAGGCAGTGTGGACATTTTAACAATCTATCAATACATAAGCATGGAGCATCTTTACATTGGTTTGTATTATATTCAAGGTCTTTCATCAGTGTTTTATAGTTTTTGGAGTATAGGTCTTTTACTTCCTTGGTTAAGTTTATTCCTAGGTATTTTGTTATTTTTGGTATAATTGTAAATTGAAGTTGTTTTTTGTTTTTTTTTTTTTTTTAATTTCTCTTTCTGCTACTTCATTATTAGTGTATAGAAACTCAACTGGTTTCTGGGTACTACTTTTGTATTCTGCAACTTTACTGAATTCATTTATTACTACTTATAGTAGGTTTTTTTGGTAGGGTTTTCTGTGTATAATATTACTTCTGAAAATAGGGAAAGTTTAACTTCTTTTTTATCAGTATGGATGTCTTTTATTTATTTTTTCTTGTCTAATAGTTTCTAATAGAAGCCAGGGCATTTAGTACTGTGTCTAATAAAACAAAGAGTAGACAACCTTGTTTTGCTCCTAATCTTAGAGGAAAGGCTCTCAGTTTTTCATGAATATGATGTTAGCTGTGGATTTTTTATATACAATCTTTATTATGTTGAGGTATGTTCTGTCCAAACCCACTTTATGAGAATTTTTTATCATGAGCAGATACTAAATTTTGTCAAATGACAAGCTAAAATTTTTAAGCAGAAAGTGACTTATGAAGATCTAACCTATCTTATTCTAGGAGAAGAAACCTCTGGATTTCATTAACTTTTTAAAAGATTTTATTTTATTTTATTTTTCAAATGTTATTTATTTTTGAGAGACAGAGAGAGTGCACAAGCAGGGGAGGTGCAGAGAGAGAGGGGGGACAAAGGATCCAAAGTGGATGCCATGCTAACAGCACAGAACCTGATGCCAGGCTCGAACTCACAAACTGGGAGATCATGACCTGAGCTGAAGTTGGACACTCAACCAACTGAGCCATCCAGGTGCCCCTAAAGATTTTATTTTGAAGTAATCTCTCTATACCCAATTTGCGGCTCAAACTCACAATGCTGAGATAGAGTCACATGCTTTACAAGGAACCAGGTGCTCCCAGATTGCATTATTGAAATAATGAGGCACTAATAAAACATGATGAGTAAAGAGTAGAGTGATGTAGGCTACATGGGATAGAATAGATATGAGAGATGGAAAGAGAGGTTCTGTAAAGGGGGATAAAAGTCAGGAAGAGGTTGTGAGAAGGAGGAGATGATATCTTCATGTGGTTAATAAAACAGGACTTTTACTATGCCACTGAGCCTTGGTCAAAGGATAGAAATATGGTATAAAATTTTAGAAGTTTCTTTTAGATATTCTCAAGCTTGTTACTTGGGATGATAATCAGTATCATCTGGAGTGACTAGGAAATGTTCCTTCTGAACAAATTTGATTATAACTTAGTGATCTGAACCTTGTATTGGCATACTGTTTGGTTTGAGCTTAATATTGTCAATTCAAATGTGTTATGTGATATATATATCCACACACACAGTTTAGTTTTTTTAATTAAAAAATTTTTTTGTAGATAATATAGAAGACTTGGAGTTTTTTGTTTTTTTGTTTTTTGTTTGTTGTTGTTGTTGTTGTTGAGAAAGGGAGAGAAACCACGTGCATCCAGCAAGGGAAAGACTGAGAGGGAGATGGTGGATCCCAAACATCAGTTTTCCTGAATGAAATTAGCATTTGAATCAACAGACTAAATAAAGCTGACTGCCCTTCCCAATGTGGATGAGAAATATCCAATCTACTGAGGACCTGAGTACAACAAAAAGGCCCAGAAAGGGACAATTATTTCTCTCTGCCTACTTGAACTTATCTTCTCCTTTCCTTGTACTGGGACTTACATCGTCAGTGCTCTTGTTTTCAGACCTCTGAACTCAGATTGAACTTTCATCACCAGTTTACCTGAGTCTCCAGCTTTCAGATAACACATTTATGGATTTCTAACTAATATAATTATTAAGTTTAAATTGATATAAAGTACACTGCACAGGTTTAAAGTGTACAAGTTTTGAAATACATCTATTCATCCACACATTTACATGCGTGAAACCATCATCAAAATTAAGACAATAAACATATCTACTATTCCCAAAGTTTTTGTACACTGTAGTAATTTATCTGTCTGCCCCACAACCTAACCCTATGTAACCATTGATCAGCTTCTGTCATGATAGGTTAATAAGCATTTTCCTGATTATAATATATACTCTTTTTTATCTAGCCTCTTTCCCTTAACATAATTATTTTGAGGGGTGCCTGGGTGGCTTAGTTGGTTAGGTGTCTGACTTCTTCTGCTCAGGTCATGATTTCACGGTTTGTGAGTTAATGTCCCACATCGGGCTCTGTGCTGACAGCTCAGAGCCTGGAGCCTGCTTCAGATTCTGTGTCTCCTCCTCTGTCTGCCCCTCCCATGCTCATGCTCTGTCTCTCTCTCAAAAAAAAAAAAAAAACAAACAAAAAATAAAAAACAAAAAACAAAAACAAAAAACAAAAACAAAAACAAAAACTTAAAAAAAGATTAAAATAAAAAGATAATTATTTTGAGACCCATCCATGTTGTAACATGTATCAATATGTTATTGCTCTTTTGTACTAAATAGTATTCTGTTATGGATATACCACAGATTTTTTTATGCATTTACCTATTGATAGACATTGGGTTTATTTCTAGTTTTTGGCTATTTCAAACAAAACTGCTATGAACATTCACATATGAGTCTTGAATGAATATGTACTTTAATTTCTTTTTTGGTAAATGCCTAAGAGTTTCATCACTAGGTCACATGGTAGGTGTATGTTTAACTTTTATAGAACTACCAAACAGATTTCCAAACTGGATGTATCATTTTATATCTCCCCAAGCAGTGTATAAGAGTTTTAGGTACTCCATGTTCTCACCAATGTCTTATTGGATTAATTTTTAAATTCCAGCCATTATAAATGTTGAGTGGTATTTTACTGTACATTTATACTGCAATTACCTAATTGCTAATCCTACAGATCCCCATTTTAGGTCTTACTTGCTTATCTTCTTTGATGAAGTTTGTGTTCAAATGTTTTGCTTTTTTTCATTGGATTCCTCACTTTCTTATTTGGATTTATTGTTTCTTTTTATTTTTATTTATTACTTTTGAATTTTCAGGGTACTTTATGTATTCTAGATGTAAGCCTTTTATCAGATATATAATTTGCAAATATTTTCTCCCAGCCTGTGGCTTATGTTTTATTTTTCCAGCTTTATTGTGAAATTATTGACACATAATATTATGTAAGTTTGAGATGTACGGTGGGTTGAATTCACACATTTATAAATTGTTAAGTGATTACTACCCACTTTTATTGGTGGTAACAGGAACTGTTATTGATCCTTTGTGACTTTTGGAACTTATTCCTCTAATGTTTTTCTTTCATTCTCCTACCGTTCTTGTGTAGTTTCTTTGCATGCATGCATTGATCTGTACTTATCCCCAAAGCTTCAGTCAGACCTCTCAGTTCAGCTTTACCCTTGCTTTCTAGTACTCTGAAAACTCTGCTGTACCCTCCCCAGACTCCCAGTTATGTTTCCCTGATTCAAGGAGACCTCTGAGCTCTGTGTACATTGACTTTCTTTACATTACAAACTGACACCTCTCTCCAGGCAGTAAGATTGGACCTTAGTTGTGTCCCCTCACTCAGGATGAACTGTACCTCTTTTATCATGTGTTTTGAAGTTAGTTTTTTCTTCTATTTTGTTCTTTTTGTTGCTGGTGTGAGGGTGATAAATCTACTTACTCCCTGTTACTCTATGTTGGTGTGAAATAGAAATTATCTGGTAACATAAGCTTTGAAGACTTTTGAAAAGAAGATAAATGTCATATAACAAATAAATACTAACATAATCTAAATCATAAAATATATAAATATATAATTTTAAAACAAAAATAAGATAATCTATATAATATCTTAAATATCTAATATTAGGAAATCAAATAATTTATATTATCTCCTATTAACACAATATTTGTAAAGTGCATGATCTATATCTAGAGATGGAAGGATAGACTTTGGTTTCAGCTAGATGTAAATGTAACTGCTATCTGCATAAATTGTGGCAATAATTTGTACCCAAAGAAATTTTGTAACTCAACAGAGAGATTTAGGGTTTCCTAGTGAGCACAGGAGAATAGGATTCAAAAAAAACCCAAAGCTTATTTTCTTCCACAGCTGGTATTATGCCCTGTTTTGATTATACTTGCTGTACCCTTACTTCAACATCTTACCCTTGCCACATAAACAGTATAAACTCTATCACTTTGAGAAATCATTATCCTTTAATCTTTACTAAAGTGGCACCTATTTTTCTTCTACATCCTCTCTTAACAGCATAGTCATAATCCCTACTATTTCCCTCATGACTGTACCAAAACCAGTTATTATTGGTCTTTAACAGTATTTGCAAACAAGAATCGTGGGAATGCCCTCAATCAGATTTTTATTTGTGTAAAAACACAGAAGCAAATAAACATAATGAAACACCCTCGTCCACATTGGATCATCAAATGCATCCAAGGATTGTTTAGTAAAATTCCTACAGGGGCATTCACGTGATATTCATTGTTGGGAAAAATAATCTTTAAAACTGTATTAAGACGTGTCTAAAGGGAAAATAAACATTTTTTTGTCCTTCCCACTGCCAAGATTTCTTATAGTGATCTTTTCCACACTTCTGGTTTTCTGTAGGAATAAAAACAGAAGTATAGAGGAGAAAAATGAAGGCTATTTTTGAGTTAGCATTGAGTTGATTATAAGTCGCAACAGTGGAATTATGACTCATTTTTCTTTTCAAGGTAGCAAGAGCAATAATGACTCTAATAATGATAACTTAGTACTGTGCACTTACATGTAGTCTTTTGCCCCAGTTTTAGGATGGCAGTTATACTTTATAATAGTTTTGAGTGTTGTATGTTAGGATAGCCATTAAGTTCTGTATAAGAATGAGTAAATGGAGATGTAATAGCCTATGTTCTTCATTCTATTTTATGACCCTCTCCACTATTGAATAAAAGCAAAGCATTCAATGATCAGTGTAAAGTTGTGGAATACCTAGTGGATTTTTCTAAATCGTGTTACTTGAACAGTTGGTTTAAAATGATAAGGAGTAAAGGTTATTTTTATAACTAGAAAATTGGATAGGATAATGTCATTTTTCTCTTTAAATTCTTTCTAGAAACTCAATGTATAGTCTTACCTGGTCCCTGGAAAACCAAGACAAAAATATATTTACCATGCTTTCCTTTTATACTTAAACATTTTATGGTTGTCTTGTGTGTATTTTATGATATTCTAGATCAATTTTTGAAAGAAAAATTATTTTATGTATCATTTATTATTTTATGATCATTTATTATCATATAAATGATAACTGTTTTTTAGCTGTGTGTATATCAGGTGCTTTTTGGTGAGAAATTCACCAAATATTTACTGACTGTCAAAGTACTTTAAGGAATTCTAAGAAAATAAGCTAGAAAAATTACTTTGGGCGTTTCTGATTAGTACACTCCATTTATTTAGCAATTTCAAAGAATGAATGAGGTCTGTTAGTGTATGTTTTTGATATTTGAAAGTTTATCTTTTTAGAGCAAATCATTTGTTTAAAAGAAACCATTTTTAATGGTTCATAAAACCAAATCTGTCTTTCAGAATATCAAGGGAATGAATAGTGTCCATAAAATTTGAAATGTCTTCTTTAAAAAGCAAAATTTATTTTAAAATAAACCAAAGTAGATTGAACCATCAGCTATATAAACTAGACTGCTTTTTTGTCGATTAAAAAACTAGATGTGTCAGCTGATTTGACAAGGGACATAAAACTGTCCAGATATCTAGTTTTGGAGTTAGTCTAGAGGTGGTTGCTTGCGACAAGGGACAGGAGATGGACCATATGGATAAGCGTGGTCATGGGAAGTTCTGGTAACAAATCCTTGGCCAGAAGCCTGAAAGCAATAACAAACCTTCGCAAAGATAGGCTGCCAACATCACATGTAAAAATTTGCCAAATGTGAATATGAAATTATTTTTGTTAATCTAATTTTTAAAATTTATTTGATCACTAATAATATTTATTAGTAATTTTATATTCTTTTCTATAAGCCATTTGTGTTTTATTGAGCTCATACTGTTTCTTTTGTCAGTTTATTCACTGTATATCTTATTTGGCAAATATTTTTCCAGTTTTTGGTAAGATTTTTAATATTGATTGGCATTTCCAGTTTTAATTAATTACCACTATTAATATTTTTAAAATTATTTTTATACAAATTATATACAATTTTATACAAATTATAAAATGAATTAAGTCTATCAAATATATAAGTACACACTTAACCCTTTAATATATCCAAATTTAGGGGAAGTTACAGCTTGAATTGAGGCTCTAATTAAAATTATTCCTCCCTAAAAACTTATTTTCTTTATACTTTCATTGAAACATTCCATCAGTTAGGAAACACCCTCACAGACACACTCAGAAATCATGTTTAATATGGGCATCCTATGGCCCACTCAAGTTGCAACATAAAATTAATCATCACAGATTTCAATTAATTTACTCCTTTGTAATATTCAGTCTTGTGCTTTAAGAACATATCTCTTCATTTTTACAGATTTATCTTTAAATCTTTATCGCACAGGTTTGAAATTTCTTTATTTTTATTAGTTATTTCTAGGTATATTATTTTTACTTGCTTAATATTAATTAATATTTTTTAAAAAGTACTAGAGTCAGTATTTATGTTGATATTCTTTTTCACAGATAATTCCCCAGTGTTGATTGCAGTTCCATCTTGGTTAGAGGGTCAGGTACTCCTTCCATGTTCTTATAAGAGTACTTACCCTCAAGTTCAGGGAGGGCTTCAATTAAATCACAGGCTAGCCCAGAAGTTAGCATGAGTATCTTCACTCAGGGACAGCTGATCCCCAGACTCATCTCGATCTTGACTCATTTCCTTTCCTGAGCTGTTGTTATAACTTTATATCCTCTGCTCATTTAGGTACTTATACTTGCAGCCAGTTCTTTCTTGACCATTTGAGTTGTTCACCTTCCTTTCTTACACCTGCATGGGACATGTCTTATCTCGTCAAAATGATGGCATGCTTGGGGAAGAGTTAAGTAGTAGATGTTTCTTTTCTTCAAATCTTAGTTCTGCCATAGTTAGTACCAGGGAGGTTAAATGTCCCTCAGGGTATAAGCAAGAGAATGAGGATCGGTGAGAGCAACCTGATTAATACTTCAAGTTAAAACTTTGTTATATAGGTGTATATGAAACATACAATTTTTGCTCAACCCAACCCACAATTTGTTGATTAAAGGTAAAATTCTAATGATGTTTTAATTGATTTTCTTGGATTTCCTTAGTATGTTATATACAAATGAGGATCTTTTTCCGATTTTTACTATAACTTTTCATTTTAACTAGGCTTTAATGCTTGTGTTATAGTGAGTTAATAGGATAAAATGTTAACATGAGAAACATGATAAAAGAGTTAATATGATAAAATATTAATAGTTGCTTGATGTGAAAGTTCAAAGAATAAAAATATTATATATAAATGCATTTACCTGTTATCTTCCCTTAGTTGCCCTTTTGTTGCCAGATGTAACCAGTATGAACAATTTATTTTTGTGCTGGTGTTGCCATTTTGTAAATGTAAATGTAAACTATTTAGCTCTTATATAGTAATCATAAATATGGATAAAGCATATTATATTTAGAGATTTAGATATTTTATAATTTTTGAGTATTTCAACATCAATGTAATAAGCATCCCCATTGTGACTTTGTTTTGTTAGAGAGTATGCCTTTTGCTAATTTTAATAGAGACTATCAAATTACCTTTACACACACCCCACAAGCATTGTTTTCCCTCAAACATGTCAGTATTAGAAGTTTTATTCTCTCTGTCTTTTTAACAATTAAGTCTCATGTACATCTCTTGCACAGCATAGGATTAGGCAGGATACTTGATTTATGATGCATTTTTATCATTGATCACATAATTTTTTAATGTTTATTTATTTTGAGAGAGAGAGAGAACAAGAGGAGGAGGGAAAGAGAGAGGGAGAGGGAGAGAATCCCAAGCAGGCTCTGCATTGTCAGCACAGAGCCCGAAGTGGGACTTGATCTCACAAACTGCGAGATCATGACCTGAGCCGAAATCAAAAGTTGTATGCTTAATCCACTGCACCACCCAAGCACTCCTATTTTAGTTATTTTTAATAGTTATTTTAATAATACATTTAGAATCTGTTAAGTAACTACCCAAAACATATGGTATGACCTTGAAAATAACCTACACTTAGTTACTCTTGTAAATGTGACAACTGAAGAATTGTCTCATGTTTAAATAGTTTCACTTCCTGACTACTACTTTTCTCATGAGACTGTTTTCTTAACAGTTTAACTTTCTTCTCTTATGAATTAGCTTTAGTTCTTGTGCTTTATCTCTTTTCCCACTGAGCTGTTGTCTTTATATTATTTATTTGTAAAAGCTCTTATATATGACTAAATATTAATCCCTTTAAGAATATCTCCTTTTCTTATCTTATAACTTTAATTACAGTGTCTTAAGTCACATAAATTTCATTTCAGTGGAGTTACACTTACTAATTATGGCAGAATGATGCTAGATATTCACCCAAACTATTTTATTTTCTTCCCACATTTTATAGCCTCTCTTGAATGTGACTAAGTTCTAGCCAATGGGTATATGCTTCAAATTCGGACATCCCATCAAAATGTCCCGTATATGATCTTCTATGTTAGTTTTCGCTTACAGTTGGCCAAAATGGAGACCACCCATAGTGGGGCTTTGGGAGCCTCATGAGTTAGAATGGAACTACAAGGTGAAAGGGACCTGAGACCCTGAATCAGCTCTTAGAAGAATAACAGTGGATTGTTACTTTGAGCAAGAAATGAATATTATTGTTTTATTCTTCTAAAATTTGGGGGCTTGGGTGCCTGGGTGGCTCAGTCCGTTAAGCATCTGTTTCTTGATTTTAGCTCAGGTCATGATCTCACAATTCGTGGGATCACGACTCTTTGGGACTCTGTGCTGACAGCATGGAGCCTGCTTGGGATTCTCCCTCTCCCTCTCTTTCATCCCCTTCCTCATGCGCCCTCTCTCTCTCTCTCTCACTCAAAATAAATAAATTTTTAAAAATAAATAAAAATATGGGGTGCCTGGGTGGCTCAGTCCGTTGGGCGTTTGACTTCAGCTCAGGTTATGATCTCTTGGTTCATGAGTTCAAATCCTGTGGGGGGCTCTTTGCTGACAGCTCAGAGCCTGCAGCCTGCTTGAGATTCTGTGACTCCAACCCTCTCTCTCCCCCCGTCCCCCACACTTTGTCTCCTAAGAATGAATAAACACTAAAAACTAATTTAAATACAATTAAAATTAAAAAAATTACAATTGGGGGACTTGTTTCTTACTTTAAGTAGTGTTAGTAAGATCCTCAACTACTATATAATCTTTTCATGTATTAGTACTTAGTTGTATCATGATTGTGAATACTTTTTAAAGAAAGGGAATAAGCATATTTTTATATAGATGTCCTAATGATTTTATACCTTGCCTTTTAATCAATATGGGACTATTTTTGTGCATGTTTTATGCATGTTTTATGTTTGATGCCACAATATTTTAATAACTATATAAAGTTTTAAAATCTATGAAGGATTTGACTTTCTAAATCATACTTTTATCATAAATTGATTCATTATTTTACATTTATTTCTATATATGAATTATGAATCATATTAAATTCTATTTAAAAAATATTTCTAATTTTATTAAGATTCTGGTAAATTTATTTGGTGGAGAATTGACATCTTTACAAATTCATATCTTTCATCTAAATATATGATATATCCTGCTTTTTTAGTAAAATTTTGAAATTTTCATGATAAGGATGATATTTATTTTTAGTTACATATGTTGGGATTTCATTTTTACCCAATTTCTATTTATTTGTGAAGAGTTGCATCTTTTATTTTTTAGGAAAACCCCAATTCAAGTACAATTCATACACAATACAATACAGTTTTCTAGAATGTATAAATATTTTTAAATTTTTCTATTGTGATTTAATTTTGGTGGTTACATTTAGAATTATACCATGGTTCACAGATACCAGAGAATCATCATATATCATTGTTTTATGTAACAATTATCAAAATTGACTAATATTAATACATTAATATATTGGTACAATACACACTTTTTTCCAATTTTATCAGCTTTAACACTAATGTTAATTTTATGTCTAATATCCAGAATAAGATCCTACATTGCATTTAGTTATGTCTACTTAATGCTTTTCATTACTGTGATATCTTCAGTCTTTCCCTGTCTTTCTTTGGCATTTTTAAGCAGTACCAGTCAATTATTTTGTAGGATGATACACAATTCTGTGGGATTTGACAAATGCATAGAGGTGTATTTCCACAACTACAGTCATTATACACAAAATTTTATCATTCAAAACATTCCCTCATACTGCTCCTTTGTAGGTAGCAATTCTCCTTCTCCTCTGCTAACCAATATTTGTTTTGCCTTTTCCAAAATGCCATATAAATGGAATTGTACAATATGCAGTATGTTGGATCTCGTTTCTTTTACTAGGAAAAATGTATTTAAGTTTCATTCATGTTTGATCGTGAATGTTTGATCACTTTCAATACCAAGTAGCATTCCCATATATAGATGCACCATTGTTTACTCACCATTTGAAAGATGTTTCACTTATTTCAAGACTTGGTGATTAAGAATAAAACTGCTTCAAACGTTTGTGTGTATTTTGTGGAAACATAAATTTTTATTTCTTATGAAATTGATGAACCATTGCCTTTATAAAAACCACCAAACAGTGCTTGCATCAGTTTTCATTCCCACCAGTAAAGCTTTAGAGTTCTAGTTACTTCACATTCTTGTAAGTATATGGTATTGCCAAGTTATAGTTAACTTTAGCCACTCTAGTTGTGTGGAGATGCATTCTCTATGGTTTTATTTTCCATTTTCCTAATGACTAATACTGTTGAGGTTCTTTTCATGGGCTTCTCTGCCATCTGTTTATTTTTTTGGGGAGTAATACTTGTTTTGATCCTTTGCCCATTTATATGCTCTGACCTAATTACACATGTATTTTTCTTCCCCCAATTGTTGGCTATTATTTTGGCTGGGCAAAGAATTCAGTTTGGAAAGTCATTTTCTCTTACCTTTTGAAGATATTTTCCCATTTTATTATTGCATTAATTTTCCTAATGAAAATTTTCTTCTTATACTAATCTACTTTTTATTCTTTGGAGAGTTTTCTTTTTTTTTTTTTAATCTCTGGAATATTTTTGGATTCTCCATTTATTATAGACATTCTCAAATGTTATTCCTTCTTGAGTGGTGTGTATGTGTGTGTGTGATCCTTCAGGACACTTAGTGAGACTTTCAATATGGGAGGTGCTCATGGAATTTTTTCTTTCTTTCTTTCTTTCTTTCTTTTTCTAAGTTTTTTTTTTTTTCTACCCACTAGAACTCTTTTTTGCTTTCATACAGGTATGGAACTTCTGGATATGGTCTCTATGTTTCTTGATTTTTATCTTTTAGTTACCATGTTATAGGATTTGGTAGTCTGAGATCTTTTTAAATTTATCTTCTAGTATATTTGCATTTTATTCCATTTTGATATGCTTTCACACATACATTTTTCCTCAGGATGCATATTTATGTTTCTTTGTCCTTATTTTTCTATGTACGTTCATCATCTGCTTGAGTTCTTTCATATTTTAGAAAATTGAACTGGCTTTTATACCTAATAGAGGAAATTGATTGAGAATAATATTCTTACTTCCTACATTTTCCCTTAGAAATATGTGGGCTTTTATCCATGAAATCAGAATTCCAGTTATACTATGTTCTTTTTATAACTGGATTTCAACAAGAATATTTCCACCTCAAATTGACCTCAAATACTTAAGTATAATATCACATGTTCTGAGAATAAATTTCAAAAGACAGAACATTGGAGTAACTTCTCAGGCTCCATGTGTTCGTTACAGTAAATCAATTCTTTCTCCATCCTTAAAACACATGGCAGGCCTATCCTTAATGATACTACATTCTTAGAGAGGGAGAGAGGGAGAGAGAGAGAGGGAGAGAGGGAGACAGGGAGAGGGAGAGGGAGAGGGAGAGGGAGAGAGAGAGAGAGAGAGAGAGGTTTACCTGCATCTCCCTAAGCTATCTGGAGAGAACGATGCAGGAAGAAGGAAATTACAATCCAAAAGGATAAGGGAGTTGAATCAGGTGGTTTTTGGTGAACAACATATCCATAAATAGGAAAGATGCCAGCAAGATCTATTTGGTGTTAGGGAGGGAGCCTCAGGTTATTGAGATAAATGTGAAAATGAGACTAAATTAGAAAACTGGAAAAAAATGTAGAACATTAAATCTGATGAAATCCCAGGGCAGGCTGCTCTGGAATAAACAGAAGTTTGATGGAAAATGTAACTTCAACAAAACTGCTTAGCCAAAAGAAAGCTTTAAGTGTGATGGATGCTCTTTAAAGGGGAAGTGATGAGGTACACGAGAGGTAGTATATTGTAGGGGTTCAGAGTTTGGGCATTGTTGCCAGGAACTGTGCTGCCAGTGCGTGAATCACAGCTTTATGAATTATTAGCTTCTCTGTGCCTTGGGCTCTTTGTTTATAAATAGTGCTAATATTCATCCCTTCCCATCATGATATTTTGTGAAGATTATATTTTTCAATGCATTTGAAACACGTACAGGAATGTCATACCATATTTAGGTAACAGAGCAATATGTTGATGATTAACTTTTGTTAATTTCTTTTTTTTTTAATTTTTTTAAGTGTTTCCATTTTATTTTTGAGAGACACAGAGTGTGAGTGGGGGAGGAGCAGAGAGAGAGGGAGACACAGAATCTGAAGCAGGCTCCAGATTAAGCTGTGCAGACCCCAATACGGGGCTTGAACTCATAGACTGGGAGGTCAGATGCTTAACCAACTGAGCCACCCAGGCGCCCCTTTTGTTAATTTCATTCTATGTTTTAAGCATGTGCCTAAACGAATTTAATCCTCAAAGAACCCTGCGAATTAAGAGCTATCATTATTCCCTTGTTTGGATAAGGAATCTGAGCTTTTGGATAGATGAGTGTTTTTCCCAAGTTAACATGTTAAGTCCAAAAACTGGGAGATTGGCTAGATCCAGACCTTTAGCACTTGCCACTATGCTCGGGTGTTGTAATTATGCAATTGTAAGTTGTACAGGATTGCAAAGCAGATGTATAGTTACTGATTGAACATTAACTGAGAGTTGTGTCTTTTAGTTTATAAAATACTATCCATTCATAATTGACAATTTCGTTTTAACAGTCCACTCTTCAGAAAGATTGAAATACAAAGATTTTTCTCTTGGAGAGGCATAGTGGGGCTAAACGGGGGGAATAGAGGAGATTCCATGTTGCAAGTAGGGTTCAATATTACATCTAAGGAGTTCCCAGAAAGATTATAACTTTTGACTTCCAAACCTATTTAATTTTTTTAACGTTTATTTATTTTTGAGAGACAGAGAGAGATAGAGCATGAGTGGGGGAGGGGCAGAGAGAGGGAGACAGAATCTGAAGTAGGTTCCAGGCTCTGAGCTGTCAGCACAGAGCCCTACATGGGGCTCGAACTCACAGACCACCAATTTATGACCTGGGCAGAAGTTGGACTCTTAAATGACTAAGCCACCCAGGTTCTCCTGACTTCCAAACCTATTTAGAGTTTATTACTGTAAATAAAGTACAAGAAAGAAGATAATATGCTCATAAGCGAGTGACCAATCTCTGAAAATAAGCCAGACATAACCAAGTAAAGAATGTAAGATCTGTGCTGGCATTCTTGAAGTGTTCTTTAAATGAGAGAATTCCATCCCTCACATATTATATGCATCAATGCAGACTCTTTTTATAAGACAAGGATTATGATCAACTTGTAGCATGAGAAGTAACAGAAACAAGAATACAGCAATAGTAGCAAGGACATGTACTAAGGATTTAGCCTGGTAGAAATGTTTTCATGGATGTTTCTCTGTGCTATTTATATTTTGATACCTATTATGAAGGCAAATAGCATCTAATTGTAATAAATACGTGCACAGGCACTTACATAACATACTCTTCTGCCTATATGGAATTTACCACCCCCTCCTCCGCCTTCATTTGTCACATATAAAGATAAGTATACCTAATCATCATACAATGTACCATTATACTGACTTTTAGGATCTCTCTCTTTTTCTCTCTTAAATGTGGATTGAATCTTCTTCCTTTTCAGTATATTTATGTGTGTATATTATGTAAGTATGTATATATGGCATTTAATTATAAATTAAATAATGTAGAAGAACACAAGGTGTAGAATAAAATAATTTTCTACAACTATGTCACCTCCAGTGCTAATGCCCTGAACTCTCCAATTACAGTAGTATGTTGGGCAAACTTCTTTCACCATGCTAAAGCATATTTATTCTACGCACGTTTTATATACATATAAATATATATGCACACACATGTATAAAATTTGAAAGTATAATCATAATTAATAGTGATATATATTTCTACATAGTTAATACATTTGCTTTAATAACAACATATTCACAATACAGATGTATCATAATTTCAGCCACTCCCATTTCGGTGTACTCATTTCTATCATATTATCGCATTAAAAATATTGGTACATATATTACTGTGTACTCATGATTGTAATATTCTGCAGTCATCCTTTCTTAAAATGCACGTTGTTTTTGATTGATCCTGTAATACACGAGTACACACTAGATTTATTAGGTCATTTTCCTTATGTGATAATGTGGCATTAGCACAGATTTCCTCCTGTGGAATAATGAATAAGGGTATAGTTGTGGGGCATATGGGTGGCTCACTTGGTTAAGCTTCTCTTATTTTCAGCCCAGGTCATGATCTCACTCTTTGGTTTTGGGTTCAAATCCCACATTAGGCTCCACACTGGCAATGTGGAGCCTGCTTGGGATTTTTTCTTTACTCTCTCTGCCCCTCCCCTGCTTGATCTCTCTTTCTCTGTCTCTCAAAAAAAAAAAAAAATTAGGGTGCAGTTGTCTGTGTACAGAGTAGAGGAGAGAGGCAGTCTCAAAGGCCAAATCCATGAATTAGAAAATAATCCCCCTGCAGATTTGTACATTTGTGTATATATATCTATGTAAAAATAGACATATATAGGTAGACATTAGGTTCAGGTTTTTTGTGTTTTTTTTTTAGTTTGTATTTAAATTCCAATTAGTTGCCATACATGTAATATTAGTTTCAGGTGTACAAAATAGTGATTGAGCATTTCCATACAACAGCCAGTGCTTATCACAACGAGTACACTCCTTAATCCTTATCACCTATTTAACCCATTCTCCCACCCACCTCCCCCTAACCCTGAACCCTGAACCTAAACCTATTGTTAACCCTAAATGAACCTTCTGGAAAGCTCTTTAAACTGCAGCATACCAGGCACATACCCTCACCCTGGCCCTAACCCTAACCCTGGCCATAAAAATGATTCAGAGTTAAAATGGAGATTGGTAATTGTTAAAATGACACATTAGATATTGACTCTCAATTTCATAAATTTGTATAAAGTTGAATTGTATATAATAAATTACATATTATTTATTATAAAATGGTATAAATTTGTAATCGATTAGAGTCATACTTGTTTTAATAGAGAGACTCCATTTTCCAAAATAGAAGCCTAGAATTTAACAATTGTATTAATCCTGTATAATATGAAAACCAGAGGTAGGCATTACAGCATGATGCAGCAGCAGTTTAGAGATCCAGTATGGGAACCTAAGCTCCTTTTAGTTTCTTGCTGTGTGTGTTTTAATGTGCAGTTTCTGTCTCTATGGTCATAATATGGCTACTCTACTCTGAGGTAGCTCTAACTCTGAGGTGTTGCTCCCTTGTTCTAGGCAGGAAGGAGAGGAAACTACAAAGAGTGAAATGAGGATGCCAGTAAATCTATTTTTTGAATGCTTTCCAAGAAGGACTAAATCATGATTTCTCTCTATATCCCACTAGAAATAATTGTCATATGGCTCCTCTCTGTAAATGGTCTTGGGGCGGTATATTATCTGGACATATTTCCATTAGTAATTGCGAAAGAACGAATGGATATGAAGAAGGCCTGCAAGCTATGTTTACCACAAGAATGTGTGTACGTGTGTGTGTGTGTGTGTGTGTGTGTGTGTGTGTGTGTGTAGTGTGAGGGTATTGTTTGTATATATTTGTGATAACTATGAGAGCCAAATTAGGGTATGATGCAACTTTGTAAACACAGGTGCTTGAGGAAGATGTATTAATTTATTTAGGGATTTATTATGTCTAATGGAGCTTTACCTTTTGGGGGGAGGAGTTAAAAATAATATATTGTCTTTTGTATTATAGTAGAGTATTTCTAAATAGCTCAAATGCTGAAATGTTTTTAATACTTACTTTCCCCATTATGAAAAATGTATACAGAACAGAAGTGCCATGAAATGTATCCATTCCCATGACATAGGCTGTAATGGAAAATTGTCCAAGCCTAGCCTAGCCTTAAGATTTTAATCTTGTGATCCTCTTCATATGTCATACTGTAGTGCATGGACTATATCCAGCACATTTGATTTAAAACTATTTCCAGAAAAATAAATTGTCTTGTTAAGCTTACTAACCAGCTTTCTTCAGCAGACACATTTTTCTCTTCCCAAAATGTCACTATTCCTTCTTCGCACAGCAAAAGATAATATTTGTAATTCACAGAATTGATAAAGACTTCCTTAGGTAGTTATTCACTGAATGTTTATACATGCTCAGAAAGAAATTTGAACATTTGGGAAATTATCTGGATAATTCAGAAAAATAAAATCGCTTTCCTTAATGGTCAAGGGCAATAGGTCATTTTGGCTCTAGTTAACTGAGAATGATAAATGACAGAATATGGAAACACATTATTTGAGAATGCTATATCTATACCTATATATTTATATATCTATAACTATATATATTCTTTAAACTATAGGGCCAGAGTTTGCAAAGTAGGTTTAAGAGCTTAATTTTATAGGTCATGTGGACAATTCTAAAATTGGCTAATTTCTCTAACTCATTTTTAAACTTTTTTTTATTTTATGGAAATTTTCAAATAAAAAATAGAGTAGTATAATATACCTGTCACTCATATTGAACAGTTGACAAGTCATAGTCATCTGTACCCCATCCACTCTCACTTCCTATATATTGTATAATCATTTTATTTGTAAAAATTTCAACATGTATCTGTAAAAGAAGGCCAGTCTTTGAAAAACAGGTCAATATTACTATTATCATATCCAAATATCAAATAGTAATCTGATAGTATCCAGAAATATCTAGTCAGTATTCAAATTTCCAGCTGTCATTTTTGTTTTATTATAAACAGATTGTTTTGTTTGAGTCAAGATCAAAACGAGGACCGCACATGAATATTTGCTGATAGATCCTACAAACCTCTTTTTGTAGAAAAAACTGGGTACTTTACTTTGAGTTTTCTCCATGGTCTGGATTACACTGATTATACCTTTTTTATGGTTTTTGTCATGCTCCTCTGACCCCTGTCCCTGTATATTTCCTCTAATGCAATTGCTAGAATTAGAAGTTTAGTTACATTTAGGACCTAGCTTTTGACAATCTCATTTATGGGTGGTGGTGGTTCTGTTCTTCTAATTATAATTTTAAATGTTTATTTATTGTATGGATTGTAATAAATGGCCTTCAAAGGTGTGTGTTTATTTTTGCTATAAAGTATAGTCATTTTTCTAAAATATTAACATGAAATCAAGGAATTATTTTTCTCATTAAACATTCTTGTGACTGCTTCTCAAAATGGTAGAAGCAAAGGAAAATACCACTCGTATTTTTTGGCTATCATATTGGACAAAAGTAAAGATAACAGCAATAGCTAAAGATGTTGACATATGTAATCTCATTTAATCTTCACAACTAATATGTGAGATGTGTGTTATTTTATTTTACAGAGGATGAGACTGAGAGTCACATTAATAAATATCTTGTCTAAAAACACACAGCAGTGGGACAGAAGTTTTAAGTTAGACAGTCAGTCTCACTTTTTGGTGTCTGTTTTTAACGACCATACTATATTGCATTGAAGACAGTAATTCTGACTGGTGGTAATCTTCATAAACTTGGTTTTAGTATTTCTGGGGAATCCAAGCCATATTCAAATATATAAAATACAGATGAAACCAATTTGATGCAAATAATGGTGCTATAGTGCCTTTGCTGGTATTGGGAGGGATGTGGGGGTATATTATGTAGAAATTATAAAGTGTTATAAAGAGGAGAATATATTCATTCTATATGAAATGCACTGTAAAATATATTCTTGCAAGTTGGACACTAGGAAGTCTTTAACCCACTCCAAATGAGGTGGCATAGGTTAAAAAACACTTTGAGTGAGATTTCATGACCATGTGAATCATTTCAGTTTGGGCATCTCTAACTTAGTATGTTTTTAAAATTTGATGTTGATATTGATCTTCATATAACCTGCCTGTTATGACAACGAATTCTCAGTGAAAATGGACAGTACTTATACCTACCCGTAGTCATTGAATGGAACTTCTTTTCTAAACATCAGCTCTTCAAGTATCTTAAGGTATCTGGTACACAAAAGCTTCTCCGCACACAACAGCATTTCATTCTTTCAAGTTACTCAGATGGCAGTTTTTTTTTTTTTTTAATTGGGCTTAAATTGTTATTTCCTGACATTTCTATCTAAATCAGTTTCCTCTGAAATTTATTCTTAGGACACATATTGAAATTTCTAATTATATTGTTATTTGATTTACTATCTAATATCCATCTATCTAAGCTGTGTGTTCCATGGTGACAGCAGACCCTATATCTCCGTGTTTTACCACCAAATCCCAAGGCCCTAAAATAGAATCTTATAAAAATCATTCAAGGCAGGAAGGTAAATTAAATACATATATTAATAAATAACTTACTTTCCTGATTTCGCTCCCCCCCCCCCACCCCATCCAGGCTATCTGATGGGTCAGGTTATTTCTTAGAACTTTTGAAGAGCTCACACATCAACAGTAATCATTAATATAAAGTGAAAAATATATTTCAGGTATAATTTAACCCATGTAAGATTCAGTGAACTGTTCACTCCTTTGATATGTTCACTTACATTAATGTCAATTTCCTGGGCACGTAGTGTATTTTCAACATTTTTTAGCTCTTCCTTCTAACAGGTCAGAAAAATTCATCTTGTTATTTTGTTTGATAATTTCAACTATCTAAGGGTATTCTTAGTATATTGATTCTGCCACTCAGTGTACTCACTATCATTCAGATATTTTTATCTTTTGAAAATTAATCAGCCAGTTCTTCCTTTTAATTCAATTTCTTGATTAAAACGTTTTTAATAATGTGGCATGACAGATTAAAATAGAAGGATTTGAGCCTGGACACTTGGAGATTTCTTTGTAGATTAGAGACAACATGATTTTTGGTATCATTATTAATTTATCTAAAAAATATCTGCAAAAGTGTGTTACTACCCACCCCATTCTGCTCTTACTCTCTTTTCTTCAAGGGTAACATGACTTTGTTAAATGTCTTGTTGAGATCACAGTCAACCTTTTATAGAATCTTTCTTCTAACAATATTATTAAGTTTTTAAAAATGGCAATGTGCTGAAATAGACCCTACATATTCTTATTTATCCATGTGCGAAAGAGCACATCAAAGTTTTATATGAATTTAAATATCAGTGTTTTGCTGTTATCAATAGCTAAACTGATGATAGTAGGGGTAATCTACTTATAGATTCATGATGATGATGAAGGCAATAATAATAAATAGTATTAGTAATAAGTTGAAGAGAATGTTTTCTTTAATCAGAGAGCAAGAAAATATGGAATTATAAGGAGGATAATATATGTGGATATTTGTGAAAAGAAGAGTGAGTAAATGTGAGGCTCATTAACACCAGTTTGATGATGGACGTTGCCTGGAGACTACTTTCTCCAAGCTGTCTTTTCTATGCCGTCCATTCATTCTAGAGACACTCAAACAACTTATGAGAGTAATTAGATATTAACTAAGATCTCAGTCCCTATTTGGTTTTCCCATAAAGCAGAGAATAATACGAGTAATTTCTGAGTTACTACTTTATTAAGGAGTATAATAAGCCCAAGGAGCAGCCGTGAAGGACCTGGAGAATGAATTGGGAAAAGAGGGAAGGAAATAACACAGACAATTTATTGTTCATTCTCATGGGAGTGGCCACTAATAAGCCTTATGAATTTCCATGGCAGCAGTCAGGGTAGCAAGGAGGGAGGGGTTGAAGAAGTAAAGAATTTTTTTCACCAGCTCACAACACTTCCAGTGGGTGAATGGTGTTCCTTTTTGTGTTTAGGAGGAAGCACATGTATGGGGAGCAAGAAGCTCTGCCTGGCCAAGATTCAGGGTGCCAGTAAGTAAAATGTGCTTAAAAGTACTTAAAGCCATTGGAAGGCTGGCTGCTGAAGTAGCAGCAAGAACAAGAAATAGGCAATGCTAAGAGGATCTGAACTACCTGATTCAGTTACCAAAGAATAAAATTTCAAGGTCTTTTTTGTCATTAAACATAAAATTCACTTTAACAAACATTTTGGATGTGCATACAGTGTGGGAGACATTGTGTAAATAGGAGGGGTGTGGATGTAAAAGTAACTAAATCTCTACTTACAAAGAACTACAGTGTAGTGAGGGGAAGAGTAAACAGTTAACAGCATACAATATATCTGACTAAAATGCCAATACGATTTAAAACAGGTAAAATTAATTTTGGATTCAGGGATGGAAATTTGGGATCAGTTTTACAGAAGGGAAGGTGCTGATCTGACACTTGAAGTATGGTAAGATATATGCAGAGGTGCATTTCTGGCTAATGTTACCAGTCTGAATAAAGGCGGTGAAGTTTCTGACCATGATGAGCTTAGTAGTTGATGTGAGGAAAAGAGTGAGGAAAGAAGACAGAACTAGAGGATAGGATCACTGAAACATCATACTGAGCCTCAGGTATCCAGGAGAATGCCAAGAATAAAGGCAACTTAGTAGGTGTTTGTTGAACCACATACACACACAAAGATGGGTTTTTAGGTTGTAATTGGGAAAACTCTGGGTTAAAAAAAATGAAGCAGGATTTCTATTCAGACTTTTTGGAGATTCTGATACAAATTATGACTGATAATATGTAGCATTTATTAAGATTATTTTAACATGAAACTGATTTTTTGTGTCAAATATCTTGAGATTCTTGTTTTAGTAGTATATCCTACATGGTGATGTGCACATATGGAAGGGAATGAAACCTTAATTGAATGTGTATTACTATATCAAGTCATGTATTTTCAGCAATATCTTATTTAGAGAAAAGTTTGGGACAAAATTATAAAATCCCATGAATAACCGCCCAAATAATTTGCTTTTTTACATTCTCTCCTTGAAGCCAACAAAGGTTTGGAGACAGTGTAAGATCAGGTTTTGTTTTATAAAGATAAAAGTAATCCTGGAGTGTGTGTGTGTGTGTGTGTGTGTGTGTGTGTGTGTGTGGTGGGGGCGGCGGGGGGAGTGGAATGTGATTGGGATAGATTCAGAAAAGGCACTTACTTCCCAGTTAGTCATATAACAAAACACACTTAAAACCAAGTATGATTTGCAAGCCAAAGGATAGACTAATTTAGCACAGGTTTTTTCTGGATAATATGTGAATTTCCCATGAAAATAGAATTTAAATATGCCTTTCCTAGAACTATAAAGGTGCCACCTCCGTATTTATATGCATTTGACCGTGTGAGTATCTTCTTATTCTCTGAGACTATCGTGGGTCACTAAATTTGCTTCATTGTCAGAGTCACATTTTATTTATGCATCTTTTGTTAAGCATGTAGTCTGTGTCAGAAACAGTGTGCTACATACTGTAGAGGCTACAAAGATGTGTAAGACACCTATGGCCTTAAGAAAATTGTTCTTCAGATGGGAAGGTGAAATTTGTGCATAAAATGATGGCAGACATTATCATACAGCATATGATAAATGGCTGACATGACTTTTAGGGGCCATTACTGTTGTTATCATTGGTTGTGACCTTGGCCTCCAGGGAGGTGGGTTTTGAGAGGCTCTGAGCCAATCAGCAGTACAAATGTATCTGTGTTTACAAAAATATGAAGCTCTTTGAATATGGTGGAAGGTATATTGGTACAGAGATAAATATACCACTTTACCTTATGCCATTCTATATTAACCAATAATCATTTAATCTGTACTATTTTTTTTTCGTCTCACACCACATACAATCCTGACCCAGAAGGGGAACTGTACATACTCATTGGTGTTGGCAACAATTTCTCTGTAATTCTATTAAGCCATGTTTAGGTATTAGTACAGTCTTCTACTTTGCCACAAATTCCTACCCTACGATTCACAACAGAATGTGATTCATCTTCTTACTTGGTGGCATTTGTGTATTGTCTATTCATTACTTCAGTGTGAAGATGCATCTCATCTTGCCTCAAATAATAAACTCACTATTCAAGCTCCCATCCCTTATATATACTCCAGTCCTTAACACTTGATTGATACTTGACCAATTCTGGATCAATTTTATCTTCTTTATTTAACATTGGAAGTAGGAGTTAGGAATGTGGGAGGAGCAGATGAAGCGGGGAAAAGTAGCAAAGAGTTTACATACCAGAGAGAAAATGAAAAAAAAAATGGAAGAGGAAGATGAAGAAAGGAAAGAATGAGGGAAGAAGGCAGGGAGAAGAAAACATAAAAGGAAAAAGTTCCATGGAATTAGAAAACTTTAAGACTTTTCTCTCTCAATACTGCAGAATGGACATATGACCCTGATCTTCTTGTTTATTTCTGTGGTAGTTAGTTCATGTTTCTGGAATGTAATCTACAGAGGTTGCACTGTTGACTTTCACTCATGTATGTCTCTAGTTTTATGATTCACATATAAAGCCCTAGGGTTTGTTCTCTAATGCCCAGAAGTGAATCAGATGGGAAGTAGTTTATTATGTGCTAAAAAGTCATCCAGGAAGCATATCTTCTTTATCTGTCTTGAAGGACATATTTTATATAATTATTTATATGGACACAGTAATGAAAAGCAACACTCAAGTAATTATCTGTCCAGTTGTAATTATATCTCAGGTCTGTAGAAATATTTTGACAGCAACAGAATTATTGAATATATATCAACATATGCTTTTCTCTCTAACGCATCAAAGAAAGAGATTGGTTAGAAAAGGAATACATATCCAGTGATAGGTTGTCTACTCACAATTCAGTTTACTGAACTTAACAGTGGTTTAACTATTAGTATGAAGGTTTAATTCCTCTTCAGAATTTCCATTCTCTTCTTCTTAAATGCAAATGCAGAAAATTTGTCATTATTGAATTTCCAACTACACTATTTCTCCATATATTTAATGAATTTTAGTGACATTAGCTTCACAATTTTAACCATAAATATTATCTTTCTTTCAAGGTTTCTGGGAATATATAATCTATTGAAATATAAGTGATTTGTCTTAATTATTATTGATTTGTGGAAAGGCAGCTCATCTTTTCCACTGGCAGTGCAACTTATTGCATTTGTTAACACATACAGTAAGATATAAATAATGTATACATGAAACATTTCAAAGAAATGAATAGCTAGTATCCCACCAAGCTTCAGCTTGTCAGAATTTGTTTCTAGAAGGGTTACAAATGTTAGCAATAAGAATGCTAACTGTTTTTTCGTGTCACCAGCAACACATTCTAGCAAAGGATCACACCATATGAGCAAAGGATCAACAGAGATGGATGATGAATGATCAAATTAAAATCCTTCCCATTTTTAGAGTAAATATTTCTCACTCTATGACAGTTTATCCATTATCCACTGCTCTTTTGCAAAAACCAGTGCACATAAGAAGTCTAAATTCAAGTTTGCAAAACACTGCAAGCTTAGACAATGATTTTTTACCTTCCCTCTTTTCCTGATATTTATAGTAAAAGAAGTAAATAAATCTTAAATTCTTAGTAACAACCTCATGGACACTCTCTAAGATCAGTCATGAACTGATCTGAAGACACACACACACACACACACACACACACACACACACACACACTTTCCCATATATTTGACATGGAATCAGAATATATGGATGCCACAACAAAACCAGTCCTATACAAAGAGATGAAGAGCTTATATGCAATAGGACTTCTTGCATTTCTAAGCAAGAGGCAAGGTTTGGTTACTAAAAATACAGCTTTGCTGAGACTAGACATACCTCTACTGAGACTCAGATTTCTGAAATACAAGTTAGTATAATGAATAAAAGCCTTTCCACTGACTCATGAGATTGTTTCAACTGCTTTAGTAAGCTCATTGAACATGTTGACTCATTGATTTTATTTAACTAAAAATAATTGACATGGTATTATGATATACAAATCAGCCTGTAGCACACATAACCTCCTGAAGGTCTTGTAACCTAGAAAAATATAGAAAAACTACTATCTGAGTTATTCTGAGAACTATTTTTATTGCATGTATAAAATCAAAAGACTACTTAAAAGACAAAAAAATGAATGCAATATCTCAAGCTCATTTGAAAGAAGTAGCTTTTGAGACATTTTTATGCCAATCACAGACACTTCTTCACTTGATGTTTATCACCAAAGAAAGATTTAATCTTTTTTTTTTTTTTTTTTTTTTTTTTTTTTAACGTGTTTGGGCACCTACGTGGCTCAGTTAATAGAGCGTCTGACTCTTGATTTCAGCTCAGGTCATGATCCCAGGGTTGTGGGATCAAACCCTGCATAAGGTTCTGCACTGAGCATGAAGCCTGCTTAAAATTCTCTTTCTCTCTGCCCTCTTCCCAGCTCACATGTTCACTCTCTCTCTAAAATAAAATTGTAAAATATTTTGGTAAAATATGTATTATATAATATTTATCATCAGTAGTGTTAAGTACATTTACATTGTTTACTAATATCTCTTTGAGATAGTGCTTTCAGATTTTTTGGCTATATATCTAGAAGTGGAATTGCTGGATCATATGGTAATTCTTTTTTTTTTTTTTTTTTTTGAGGAACTCCCATACTGTTTTTCATAGTGACTGCATCATTTTACATTCCCACCATCAGTGCCCAAGGGTTTTTATTATTCCACCTCCTCACTGACACTTGTTTTCATTTGTTGTTGTTGTTGTTGCTGCTGCTGTTGTTTTGATAACAGCCATTCAGATGGGTGTGATATGGTATCTCATTTTGTTTTTGATTTGCATTTACCTAATGATTTGTGATATTGAGCATCTTTTTATGTTTTTTTTACCATTTGTATCTTTGGAGAAATGTCTGTTCAAGTCCTTTTCTCACTAAAAAAAAATTTTTTTAATGTTTGTTTTTTGTTTTTTGTTTTCTTCTGAGAGAGAGAGACAGAGTGCAAGCAGGGGAGGGACACAGAGAGATACACACACAGAATCTGAAATAGGCTCCAGGTTCTGAGCTGTCAGCACAGAGCCTGATGTGAGGCTCAAACTCACAAAGCATGAGATGATGCCCTGAGCCTAAGTCAGACTCTTAACCAACTGAGACACCCAGGCGCCCCCTTTCCCATTTTTTAATCAGGTTGTTTGTTGTTATTGTTGAGTTATAGGTGTTCTTCATATTTTCTGGACTTTGACCCTTTATCAGATTGTTGATGTGTTTTCATGTAGTCCAATTATCTATGTTTATTTTTGTTGCCTGTGCTTTTAGTGTCTTATCCTAGAAATCTTTGCCAAATACAGTCTCATGAAGGTTTTCCCCTAACTTTTTTTTTAGGTCATATATTTTATTTGTTGGTAAAATTTATTTTTATTTTTATTTTTAAGTGACATACAAAAGATTGTATAAGGTCTTTATGAACAGTTCACAGCATAATAATTAAATTAATTGTTCATTTGATTATTGCCACTTTAAGAATTAGAGCTTTATAAACATCTATGACCTATCTTAGATGTGCACTCTGTATCCCATCCAATACACCTTCCTCTGAATTAACACTAGTCTCAGTCAGTTATGTGATGGAAATACTTTTCCAAAATTTACATATATTACCTCTTCATTGTATTTTTAAACTAAAATAAGAATTTTATTCTAATAGATTTGAGTTATCCATTTTTTTCCTGTAGAGTATACATGTGTTATAGCTTGTTAAATAAATTCTTACTCTAAGGTCGCAAAGATACTTTCTCTATATTGTCCTTGAAAATATTTACAGCTATGCCTTTTACATTTAAGTTCTTTTATCCATTTGGGGGCGACAGGGTGGCTCAGTCAGTTAGGTGTCTGAATCTTGGTTCAGCCCAGGTCATGATCTCATGGTTTGTGGGTTTGAACCCCACATTGGGCTCCGCCCCAACAGTGCAAAGCCTGTTTGGGATTATCTCTCTCTTCCTCTCTCTGCCTCTCCCCCACCCCCCTCTCTCTTTCTCTCTCTCTCTCCCTTTGTCTCAAAATAAATAATTAAACTTAAAAAAATTCTCTAAGTTCTTTTATCCATTTGGAATTTATTTTTATTTTTAAGTATAGTGTGAGAAAGATACACATTTTAAGATTTCGGGTGTGCTTAGATTATTTAATCTCTTTTCTGGAACATCACTTTTGTCACACACTGAGTATGAATATATGCACATGTTTATTTCTTGCTGCTCTTTCATGATTCACTATTATATTTTTTCTAATCCTCCAACAATACATTGCTGTTTTAATTATTATACTTGTATAATATTTTTTGATACCGAGTAATACTCCCAACTGAGTCCTTCTATTCCTGGTACTTTGTACTTCCCATGAAAAATTTAAACTCAGGTTATTAGTCTAATGAAAAAAACTGCTGTATTTTGAGTATAATTTGGGGAAATTGATAAATTAATTTCTGGAAAATGTGCATTTTTTACAATATTGTCTTCTCAGACATTAACATGAAATATCCCATTACTATTTATCTAAATATCATTGGCCCCTGAGACAAAAAAACAGCCTCCCTTAAACAATAAAAATAAGTAATATTTTAATATTAATATTTAATTTAATAAACATATATTTATAAAACATATAAAATAATATAAACAAATAGGATGCAAATGGCCTATCATCCAGAGTTGTATTGGATTTCTTTAATGAACAGTAACATATTTTTTTACTGAGAAAAGAAACAAAACTATACATTTTTGAAGATATTATTCTGTACAGTTGTGCTATACAGTGTTATTTAATCTTCGTAATAACTTAAAAAGTATCTATTACAATGTCTTGTAAAAGTTTTAGATGAAACTTTGAGTGACAATATAGTAAATAACATGCTTGGAATCACTGAGTGGCTGAGTGTGGTACTATGATTTGACTCAGGGACAGACTCCAAAGGCCATCTTTTTTTCCAAAATTAAAGCAGAAATTCTTTACAACTTTCAGATCAAGAGAGTTAGGTATCCCTTGACTGTGCATAAATCAAAGTAAAAGTCCTTTACTTTTGATGTTTTACTGTTTATCAGCCTGAATGTGACTTTTCTAGTTGTATATTAATATTATGTATTATGTTACATTAATACAGTAATATGTCATTTATTAACATTTTAGCATGGCTTCTCTAAGTTGTTCCTTAAAATTAATGGACAGAAATAATATTTTAAGAAGCCAATAACATTTTGTGAAAATGATATGTCTTTGTGGATCACATTTACTTCCGGCAGAAAGAGAAGCAATTATGCTAGCAGTAGGTTTAGGAACATATGTAATATTTTGTGCTTTTTTCAAATTCATGATTTGATATTCTGTGTCAAAATAGTAGAGTGCAAAGAAATTCCATTATACAAGAAGTTTATTTTCTTTTATTTTTTAGAAACCATCTGCATAATATATATAATACTACACGTGTATAGATTCATAGTTAATTAGGCTTTTTTATCTGAGTGAATACGTTATATAGTTCAGGAATTGGCTGATGTTTAGAGGTGAAAACCTCTCATCATCAAACTTATCTAGGGCATTTTAGCATCATTCATCAATCCACTGAATACCTTCATAGATAGTTTTTACTGCAATTTGAAAAGCTGGTGGATTGACCATCACGAAAGTAAGATTCATGAAAAATGTTAGACTCAAGCACCAAAGTTTCAAGAATATTCACAATGCATGGGCTGTTATAGGACCATCATTATGTTAGTAACCTCTGATTTTGTGCTTCACACACGTTTCAACTAGATTATCTATTTTTTTAAAAAGTATTTGGTTTTGTTTCTCAACTAAATGTATGGAATATTGCTGGATATCAGCGGGTGCAGGGAGAGGGGAAGATGGGGCAAGCCAGGAAGAATTTTTTCCTCTTATTTTTGGCTCCCACCTGAATGTCACAGCTGCACTAAATGGCAGGTGAAGAGATAACATAGTTTTCATGCAAGACAAACTTTTTAGCTCATGCATTTTCTAAGATTGAATATCATCATTGAAACGTACCTCAGATGTTACAGAATGGATGGAGATTTAACGTTAAAGAAAAAATTCCCCTAAATCTAAGTGTTCTTTAATACAAACCTACCAGGAAAGACTTTCAAACATGTTCTTCCATGGTTTTAGATTCTGGCATAGGCCTTATTAAAAGAGTAGACCTTGGGAGCACTGTTCAGAGAGGAGTGTTTAGTGCTGAAATATTCTAGAAAAGGAAGGCATTGCTTCTATGTATTCATGAATGGGAAAGTGGAGTGTTGTTACTTAAATTATTTGAATAAGTAATTGTTGCATTTGTCCTGCCAGATAAATATCCAATAAAACTAAATAAGCTGAGGTTTGTGAATTGTGTTCTTACAAATTTGGTTCCATAGTGTCTGATGCCTTTCCTCCTTGAAGGGTAGACTACTCAACCTGAAAACTGAGTGTCTTCTAGTTTACAAGAGTTCTGTAATTCACCCCTGTTTTTAGGAAAGGCTCCTGCAGCCATAGTTGTATATATATGATCTCACCAATGGTAAACAGGATCAGAATGGGTAAAATTTTTCAAAGTTGGGTAAGAGTCTCTTTTTCAGTAATTTTAACACAAAATCAATAGGGAAAGAAAGAGAGAAAGAGGAAGAAAACAGTTTCCATGGCACATACAAGTGTGTTATGAGCTGCTGTGTCTTGACTTACAGTTTAGGGAGGAGAAAAAGATGATCTCAAGAGGCAATTGAAGCAAGTGAGTAAAGAGAGATGTAGGGTGAGGGATGGGGAAAGGTATGATGCCAGAGTTTCTAGCAGCTCTCCAGCTTCGAAGCACAGGTAACCCAACTCTACACAAAATTTATAGTTTAAAGTGCATTAAGTTGGCTCTAATTATTTTTGTTTCATGCTTTCACATATAGCTTAATATCCCCATAAAGTCCATTTTCTGATGTTGCAACTATACTGGGGTGTGGACACCTGGCACAGGTAAAATATCACTCTTGAGAACCATTTAAGTGATGAGCTCCCTAGCAAACCCTGGTTGGAGGTGGGTGGGTGCGAAAGGCATCTTGATACTTTAATATCAGAATATCTGCCAACTTTTAATTTATCCTGTATTTATTTATTATCATTTATCAACTAACCTATTTTTTTTTCTTTTATGACTTTATTTATTGAATACAGGGTGATGTTCTACAGTCTAGCCAAATTAGCCAAACCAATACCTGCTTCACTTCTGCACATTTGGGCTAGGATTCTGTTCATTTTTTTTATTTTTTTTATTTTTATAAACCTTAGCTCTCTGCCTACTGCTGTCTAGCTAGTCTTGTGTGCATTTTGTTGTCCTTGACTCATTGAGCAATTATAAGCATGACAAGTAAAAGGAGAGCATAATGAAAGTTAATATATTTCTTAAATTTCAGCATATTCCATTTGGTAGTTTTTGGAGTGTTGCAAATTTCTATTTTATTTATTTACATTGTTCAGTAAATGCAACAGAAGTAAAAAATACCCATTCTTTTACTTAACTCAAGATTTTATTTGCATAGTTTGAGAATAGTGCAAAGGAAATGGGATTTAGAGTAGGTTAAACTTTGTTTAATCTTAGCTGCTCCATTTATCTCTGTGGCCTTGGAATGTTATTATCATCACTGAACATGAGTTCCCCACTCATGCCTTTCAGAATTCTTATGAGGATTTGAAGGGCATTTAGGGTTTGCCGCCCATAGGAGAATTTAATCTGTGACAATCATTCTAATCAATTTTCTACATTATGTATAAATCAGAAGATTTAAAAACTCTGAGTCATATTCATCATTGTGTAGCATAATTTTGCTTGATTTATCCTCTTTATTTTGTATTTGAAAAGTGAAACCAAATAACAGTTATTTCTTTAGAACATTCTTTTGAAGGAACTCAGTATCCATTATATCTGTGTTATCACTACAATAGAATCTAAGTGGTGAGGGCTCCCTCCTTAGATATTAGAGAATCTGATAAAACTGTAAAATATTGAAGGATGCTATATAACCCTATAAACAGACATGATGCCTTAAAGAGCTTGAAGACATTTTGTACTTTACCTTTTCCATCTCTTGTAACATTTCTGAAAGGGTTTAGATTATAGATTGAGCAATTAGATATGGTACAAAAGTTTAAAATTGGTAGCTTTTACTCCAGAAAATAATGTTAGAAAGTAATTTATTTAAATAGATTAATCTAGTTCACATTTAGTGGATGCTGCTCATATATACTGTACAGGTAAAAGTAAACAAAGTTACAGAAATGAAGGATCCTGTAATTGAGTTAATTACTAAAACTAGGTCGTTTATACTATATGTGCAAAGTGTGACAATGGTGAGTTTCTTCAGCGGTTTCAAGAAGTCAGCGATCTATTGGTGCTGGCTGCCAAAGATCCAGGAGACCCGGGGGGATAGAAAAATTGGTTTGGAGAAGTTATGAGGATTCTTCTGGTACAAGCAAAACAGGGAGATAAGTTAAACAGGGGGATAAAGCATGAGTAAAGTATAAACGCAAGATTCTGTGAAATGAAATTAAGATATTTGACTGACCTTGTAGTATAGAATTTGTCACATCGCAAAATGGTACAAAACGTCTTTTCACCAAAATCAATGTTTTGTTTATAAACAAAAATCAATGAGATATGCCATATGTGAAGATAGATTGACTTGTAAGAAAGTAGGAAATTCTGGAGGGGAACTAACAATGTATTCTGTATACATCTCAGTAAGGTTTCCATACATATCATGAGTTTGATGATTAATACTTGCATTATTGGACAATAAGCAAAGGGATATGTCACTAGCTGTATATGGAACTGTTGTGGTGGGGCGGGGTGGGGGCCGGGTCCTATAATCGCTATCTCTTTCAAATTGTGAACTGTGAGTGACAAGTAGTTTGGTCCATCAAGATGTAAGGAGCTGAAGTCAAAAAAGAGAAATGAGAGAAAAAGCACTCTGCAAAGCCAGCTTGCTATCCCATTTGAAGTAAAATTTGAAAGAGAAAAATATTAGAGCTTGCTGAAAACACACACACACACACACAACTGTACTTAAGGATGATTGAACTTGAAGAAGCAAAATTCTTCTTCAAAAATGTTACTAATTTGAAAGTAATTCAACATATCTCAAAGAAGGAAGGTAGGAAAATTTAGTGGTGGCAAATGCAAAGCAATAATGAGATGTTCTTGCATAATGTAGTAAAAATCCTTTTATAGAAAATCAGAAATTACCATTTTTGAAATAATACAGAAATGTCTCTAAAACTTGAAAGCACTGTCGTTACCTCAGAAAAGCATATAGAAACTTCTCTGAGAATAATATTTAAAAACCATAGAGGAGAGACTTTTGAAACCTTAATGCCATTGTGTAATAATTTGTAGACAAATTACAGTGAACTACATGATACACTTTCATCTGCCAAGTCATGTCACCTAAAGTCAAGATGTTATTGACCTAGCAAATCTCTAATGCTATTGGGAAGGCTAACTAACTATAAAAGAAAAGTTGATGACTTCTTTTTTTTTTTTTTTTTTTGCAGAACTTGCGAACTCCTGACATCTATCTGTTCATAACTTCTGATCCTTTGTTATTAGCTCCTCATCATCTTTCTCTTTCCTTTGAGCAGCCTGTAATCTCCAGAAATTTTGTTATCAACAATAACAAATGAATGCATTTATATCATAATTACTTAGGGGAAATATATGGAAGGCAAAGAAGTGAAACTGGGGCAATAGATGTAAGGATTTGTCCTTTGTGCCTCTTCTTGGCTATCTTAGGAATGCTGGTTAAAAAAAAAAAAAAAAAGACTGCTGGCTTTTTTGCAATAGTTGCAACACAAATGCTAAAACCACATAATACTTCACTTAAAAATATAGGACTTTTTTTCCCTTTGTATTTCACATCTAACCTTAGGGTAAATTTAGAGACAGACAACTGAAAGTCAGGAAGAAGAAGAAAAATACAGGGTGACCATGATTCCTTTGTGCCAGAATGTTTTGGGACCATGGTTCTCAACTGAGGAGAGAGTGCGTACTATATTCATCTTCTGAGATTTTCAAATTACATACGGTCTCCTTTATTTACCTTGCTTAAGGGCTTGTTAATGCTTGCATTTTTATTTATTTATTTATTTATTTATTTATTTATTTATTTATTTGAGAGAGAAAGCATGGAAGTGACAGAGAGGAAGAGGGAGAATCCCAAGCAGCCTCCACACTGTCAGTGCAGAGCCTGATGCAGGGCTCAAACTCACGAACGGGGAGATCAAGACCTGAGCTGAAATCAAGAGTAGGACACTTAACCAACTAAGCCACCCAGGTTCCCCAGGGCTAGTTAATGCTTTTAAAAAGGAAACTTGAATGAATTGTCTAAGAGGGATAGTTAATTTAAAAAAGGGAGAGAGAACCTAAAGGAAAATCCTTTTGTTCCTGTTTTGGCTGTTTAGAAGCTCATACTAATTAAGTTTACTAATTCTGAAAATAAGATTTTAGATTTAATACTAATGTTTATCTTGGTAAGTGCACATTTTCATGTGTTAAAGGTGAAGAAAATAAGCCTGGTACATCTCTTCAGCAGTAGATATGGAGTTTGTTGTAGGCATATCTTTATTGTCTTTGCCTTATAGAGCATTCAATGACTTATTAACCTTGCCGTTAGTAACTGATCTGGTGGACAGTCAGAAAGAAAAAAAAGCCAGTTGGTTATTTTTGCTTTTTTATGTATTTGTTTTGTTAATGTGTGTGTGTGTGTGTGTGTGTGTGTGTGTACATGCACACATGTGCACACAAGCACTAAGGGAAAACAAAAGAGAGAGACTTGGATCAAAATAAGTGTGTATATTAGATGTTTTCTTTAAAATAGAAATCAGCAACAGGATGGCTGTAGAAGATGTTGGCTCTGGATATAACAGAACATATATGAAAATAAGACCTAATAAAATTCAGAGTCATTTAAAAAAATGAGATTCATTTTTGCAAGAGAATTGGAGGAATTTCAAAATCAAGTTAATGTGGGGGGAAAAGTAGAAAGTTCACTAAAAAAATGTAAACTAAAGTAAGTCAATCATTTGTACTGAGCAAAAAAGACAAAGTATTGGGATTAGTGAACTGGAAGCTGCCTAATTAAAATATGAGGTAGTTTCAAGTTTTAAAAATTTATCTTAGAATCTAAGGTGTGATATATTGCATCATGAGACAATTACCATCATTATGCTAAAAGTGTGCAGTGTGTACTAACATAATATCCAACTTATTTTTATCAGTCATTGCATACATGTAAAGTGTGTGCCAGTCTCATATTTTGGGGGAAATCGCTATATGGAAGATGCTGACAATTAAAGTTAGAACTGCTTCATAAGAGGAAAAGGCATGTTTACATCCTTGAGAAAAGAACTGATAATGAAAGATTTGTTCAAAGATGTGCATCAAACAAAAAGATGTAAATATTAGTTCTAAATTTCAATTATTCTTTACCACACACAAAAATAAAAATTACTAATACATGCAAGCTTATCTCATTTTCAAAAGTCTATCTAATTTGGGAGCTACAGGTCAAATAAAAACTCTTAGCATCAAGTAATTTGAATAAAATTCAGAAATAACTACATGCAGTTGCATGTGACAAATGTTAGAGATGACTGAAGATATATAAATACTTCTTAAGAAGTATGTCACAATCAAATGATTTCTCCCAAAGATATTGACAAAAATCTCAGGGATAAAAAATTCCATCTTTAGTGACAGCTGTTACTAAGTTTGGCAGAATAACCAAAGGGAGTAAATAAGCATGATGAATAGGTGGCTATCCTATTTCTTTCTCACTGACATTTTTTTTCTGCAAAGTAGTGAAAAAATAGTTGAATACAGCCACTAGAATTAGAAAGTTCTTGAAAAAAATTGTGTGAATTTGGAAGGAGGAAAATTACTGCCGGTATATACTTAGAAGACATAACCATGGTAACTTGACCCCAGGATTGTAGGATTTGTTATATGATCCTTTATTTCTGGTTTTTCTTGTTGCCAAGCATATGATCAGCAGCATTAAATACTGCTTGGTCTACCAATATATCATATCATTCTGAGCTAACCACAGAAGGAATAATTTCAGCAGAGGGTTAGATGATGAAAACCAACATCTGAATATATACTTTCTCAGTAAAAATAAGGATATTCAAACAAAAAAGAACTTCTACTCTTTGAAGTGCAATAAGAGGTATCAGATGATCAGATTTCAGAAACTATATTTTATTATAATTAGCAACTAGTGAATAAAACATACCCTATATGTGATGTCAGAATACTGACATCCCCCAAAGGTCAGGTGAAGGAAAAGAATTAGTGCTAAAATTCAATCCACGTACCCTATTAGCATAATCTCTGTTTTGTTTTTTTTTAATTTTTTTTAATTTATTTTTGAAGGAGAGATAGAGCATGAGTGGGGGAGGAGCAGAGAGAGAGGGAGACACAGAATCCAAAGCAGGCTCCAGGCTCTATGCTGTCAGCACAGAGCCTGATGTGGGGTTCGAACCCACGAACCATGAGATCATGACCTGAGCCCAAGTCGGATGCTCAACCGACTGAGCCACCCAGGCGCCCCAATCCCTGTTTTTTTGAAGAAGATGGCCTAAAGCCAGGAACCAAGTCATTCAGTGACATAATTAATCTCACCCCTCTAAGGCCCGACAGACAAATTATGATGTGATGGATACTGGCTTGGATTGAGTTGCTAATGAAAACTTTGAGTTTTTAGTGCTCCCTCATAGCTAACCTCTCCCTTTACCTGTGTCAGGGGATCAAAAATAGTACAAAAGACAATTAGAAACTGAAAATAGTAGTCTGCATATCTAGTTGCAATGTTAAGAATAGGAAACAGAGAGAGGGCCTTGTTCTCTTTCTCTTTATCTCTAAGTGTTAGAAATAAAATACCTCTTAAAAATGGAGCTATGAAGGTTCTTGGGTCTCTTTGATCCAGAAACAGTGGATTCTATGGAATTCTCATAAAGAATTTTGTAATCCCGCATTTCACCATTCTCCAAAGAAACTATCAAGGGCAAGAGACTTGCGTAGACAGCATGAAGATTTCAAACAAAGTTAAAAACTAGAGCTATCATATGATCCAGCAATCCCACTTCAGAGTATTTATCCAAAATAATTGAAATCAGTATCCTGAAGAGATCTCTTTCACTCTTATGTTTAATACAGCATTATTCACAATAGCCAAGATATGTATGTAACCTAAATACTGACAGTTGAATGGATAAAGAAAATGTGGTATATATGTGCAGGGAATATTATTGGACCTTAAAAAGGAAGGGAGTCTGTCACATTCTACAACATGGATGAACCATGACGACTTTATGCTGAGTGAAATAAGGCAGTCATAGAAAAACAAATGCTGCATAATCCCCCTATATGAGGTATCTAAGATAGTCAAATTTATAAAATCAAAGAGTGGGACTGGGAGCAGGGCTTACAGAAATAGGCTTACAGGTCATTTTTCTGGAATGGGAGATACCTATAACAATGCCTTTACTTATGTAGGGAACATTGTGCTAAAGGTACTAAGCTTTTTGATATATGGAACCATACCACTTGGTCATTTTCATATTAGGGTCTAATTCATATGCATACTCATTCATTGAACACATATCTGTGGAACTCCTTTTAGATACAAGGTTCCAGATATAAAAGTTAGCAAGTTAGGCAAAGTCTCTGCCTTCTAAAGTTTATAGTCTAGTGGGAGCGAGACATAAACAATTATTAGGAAAAAAAATAAAGAAAATAATTACAGACGGCAAGAATTGCTATGCTGGCAACAAAACAATGTTTGCTGTCATAGTGAATAAAAGGGAGTGGGAAGCTAATTAGAATATGATATTTAAGGAGGGTCTCTGAGGGGATAATATGTAAATTGATACCTGAAAGGTGAGATGGATGAGTAGAATCAAGTATATTTGAGAAGAATGGTTTTGACAGAAAAAACAAAGTGCAAAATACCTGAGGCAGGAAACTGAAGGCCAGTGTGGATAGAGAATAGTACAAAGAGAAAAATACAAACTAGGTGGGATTGGGTGATAGGGGTTCTGTGGATGAGTAACTTCTGATGCCATATTCCTGCAATCAAAATTTGGGTTCTTATCTACTGATCTTCCCATGGAGCTCTCCCCTATTTGTGCTAGCTGACAGATATTTTGGGTATTATTTTTGATTCCTCATCCTTGACATCTACTATCCATATATGAAACTCTTAAATTTCATTTTAAGAAATATCTGACACAAGGCTTTCTTAAAATTTCATAAATATTTTCAGTTTATAATTAGATATGGTATAACTTATTAGGCCAACTTAAAAAAAACATTTAATAGGATGTAAGCACATCTGTAATCACAACTCACAGACGTATGTTTCTTATTTTTTTAAAAATTCCATTGGTGGGTCATAGGCATATAAAGCTATGTGATGTCACGAAGGAAACAGCAACTTCTATACTTGTCTATTTCTCTCTTTCCAGTTCTAATCAAAACAAAAGTTCAGTTACCTTTTTCACCAGGATCTGCCCCAAATGTCATTTGTTTCTGGGTAGATTAGAGTTAAGAATATATATCATTTACCCTGCCTACAACTTTAGAACATCAGGGTGTGATGCAAATCCAACCACCTAGCCTGAACTTGCAATATATTCATAGAATTGTAATAAAACTTAGTGGGGTCCCTGATATTTTGTACCAAACAAAAATAAATAAAAAGTATTAAACTAAAAGAACAATTGCTACAGGGGTGGGGAGTATATGGAAAATGGCTGTAACTTCCTTTAATTATTGTGGACCCCCAAAAATCAAAAAGAGTTTTCAAGTTCTTAAGCAGTTCTGTTGGGTTTTCAAAAAATGAAACATCAAATTCTTCCTGAAAAACTCAGTATCTTTGACTTTTAGTATTGATTCAGACTAGTTGCTGTGTCTGTGATCTATTCCTAAATGAAGATTACTCTGTAATAAAGGTATGACCAGTAGTTACAATGATTTAAGCAAAACCTTAAGACATCCTCACTTCACTCAGATAATGATTCATTTCTTAAGGGCTGAAATAGGAGACTAAGCCCATTCTTTCACCAACTAACTCACATATCCTTTTTGATGAATTATGGAAACTCAGAGATGTAATGAGGAAACAATGCATACTCAAATGGTAGTCTTAAAAAAAGTCATTATCAACAAAATATATTTTTTTAAGACATAAGTTTTTTAAGATACAGATATAAGAGGAGGAGGTGGGTGGGTAACAGACATTGATTGCTTTTTAGTGTTACTGTGTATTCACTTGATCCCATACTCAATGCCATTTAAAGACTGAGATTTCTTTTGAAATTATACATGAGGACACTAGAAAGTAATTAGTGTGTTCATTTATCGTTTCTTTTGATTTCATCCTCTTTAGTTCTTCTGTTCAAATCAGCCAGAATTGCAAAGACAGGCTGACCCTGTTCTTGCTTCTGGCCTTATCACCACCTCTAGAACAGTGCTCAAAGTTTCATTTTTCAATCTTTGAATAGTTTCTCTCTCTTACTTCTATTGCCTGACATTTCTCAAGACGTTAGGGTTGGGGGAAAATCCCTCACACTTCTGGAATTTAGACCAGAAGGATGTTATATAGCTAATAGAGTATTGAGTTGACTTGAAGTACAGAAGAAAAGAGAAAGGTATGGAACTTTTCAGGTATGCATTAGCCTTTCAAAGTGTATGATAAATTGCTATTCATTCATTCATTGATCTTCTTACCAACCTTTCAAGGACAAATAACATTATTAACTTTGTTCTTTTTCATAGAATAAGTGGACTATTCCAGATATATTAGGATTTATTAATTCACCTTATCATTTTCTTGAGAAAGACTGGTCTTTTGAAAGCTGACTGGGTAAAATAAACAAATACTTTTTATTAATGAAAAGAAGGCATTCTTAACTTGCAGAGTGAAAGCAGTTACTTGGATGAATAAATAAAAGCAAGAATCTTTCTAGCAGTGTGAGACATTTTTTTTTCAATATATGAAATTTATTGCCAAATTGGTTTCCATACAGCACCCAGTGCTCATCCCAAAAGGTGTCCTCCTCAATACCCATCACCCACCCTCCCCTCCCTCCCACCCCCCATCAACCCTCAGTTTGTTCTCAGTTTTTAAGAGTCTCTTATGCTTTGGCTCTCACCCACTCTAACCTCTTTTTTTTTTTCCTTCCCCTCCCCCATGGGTTTCTGTTACGTTTCTCAGGATCCACATAAGAGTGAAACCATATGGTATCTGTCTTTCTCTGTATGGTTTATTTCACTTAGCATCACACTCTCCAGTTCCATCCACGTTGCTACAAAGGGCCATATTTCATTCTTTCTCATTGCCACGTAGTACTCCATTGTGTATATAAACCACAATTTCTTT
>NW_026057578.1:68826038-68873538 GCF_023721935.1 Panthera uncia
CCCCCATCAACCCTCAGTTTGTTCTCAGTTTTCAACAGTCTCTTATGCTTTGGCTCTCTCCCACTCTAACCTCTTTTTTTTTTTTTTTTCCTTCCCCTCCCCCATGGGTTTCTGTTACGTTTCTCAGGATCCACATAAGAGTGAAACCATATGGTATCTGTCTTTCTCTGTATGGCTTATTTCACTTAGCATCACACTCTCCAGTTCCATCCATGTTGCTACAAAAGGCCATATTTCATTTTTTCTCATTGCCACGTAGTATTCCATTGTGTATATAAACCACAATTTCTTTATCCATTCATCAGTTGATGGACATTTAGGTTCTTTCCATAATTTGGCTATTGTTGAGAGTGCTGCTATAAACATTGGGGTACAAGTGCCCCTATGCATCAGTACTCCTGTATCCCTTGGGTAAATTCCTACAAGTGCTATTGCTGGGTCATAGGGTAGGTCTATTTTTAATTTTCTGAGGAACCTCCACACTGCTTTCCAGAGCGGCTGCACCAATTTGCATTCCCACCAACAGTGCAAGAGGGTTCCCGTTTCTCCACATCCTCTCCAGCATCTATAGTCTCCTGATTTGTTCATTTTGGCCACTCTGACTGGCGTGAGGTGATATCTGAGTGTGGTTTTCATTTGTATTTCCCTGATAAGGAGCGACGTTGAACATCTTTTCATGTGCCTGTTGGCCATCTGGATGTCTTCTTTAGAGAAGTGTCTATTCATGTTTTCTGCCCATTTCTTCACTGGGTTATTTGTTTTTCGGGTGTGGAGTTTGATGAGCTCTTTATAGATTTTGGATACTAGCCCTTTGTCCGATATGTCATTTGCAAATATCTTTTCCCATTCCGTTGGTTGCCTTTTAGTTTTGTCGGTTGTTTCCTTTGCTGTGCAGAAGCTTTTTATCTTCATAAGGTCCCAGTAATTCACTTTTGCTTTTAATTCCCTTGCCTTTGGGGATGTGCCAAGTAAGAGATTGCTACGACTGAGGTCAGAGAGGTCTTTTCCTGCTTTCTCCTCTAAGGTTTTGATGGTTTCCTATCTCACATTCAGGTCCTTTATCCATTTTGAGTTTATTTTTGTGAATGGTGTGAGAAAGTGGTCTAGTTTCAACCTTCTGCATGTTGCTGTCCAGTTCTCCCAGCACCATTTGTTAAAGAGACTGTCTTTTTTCCATTGGATGTTCTTTCCTGCTTTGTCAAAGATGAGTTGGCCATACGTTTGTGGGTCTAGTTCTGGGGTTTCTATTCTATTCCATTGGTGTATGTGTCTGTGTTTGTGCCAATACCATGCTGTCTTGATGATGACAGCTTTGTAGTAGAGGCTAAAGTCTGGGATTGTGATGCCTCCTGCTTTGGTCTTCTTCTTCAAAATTACTTTGGCTATTCGGGGCCTTTTGTGGTTCCATATGAATTTTAGGATTGCTTGTTCTAGTTTCGAGAAGAATGCTGGTGCAATTTTGATTGGGATTGCATTGAATGTGTAGATAGCTTTGGGTAGTATTGACATTTTGACAATATTTATTCTTCCAATCCATGAGCAGGGAATGTCTTTCCATTTCTTTATATCTTCTTCAATTACCTTCATAAGCTTTCTATAGTTTTCAGCATACAGATCTTTTACATCTTTGGTTAGATTTATTCCTAGGTATTTCATGCTTCTTGGTGCAATTGTGAATGGGATCAGTTTCTTCATTTGTCTTTCTGTTGCTTCATTGTTAGTGTATAAGAATGTAACTGATTTCTGTACATTGATTTTGTATCCTGCAACTTTGCTGAATTCATGTATCAGTTCTAGCAGACTTTTGGTGGAGTCTATCGGATTTTCCATGTATAATATCATGTCATCTGCAAAAAGCGAAAGCTTGACTTCATCTTTGCCAATTTTGATGCCTTTGATTTCCTTTTGTTGTCTGATTGCTGATGCTAGAACTTCCAGCACTATGTTAAACAACAGCGGTGAGAGTGGGCATCCCTGTCGTGTTCCTGATCTCAGGGAAAAAGCTCTCAGTTTTTCCCCGTTGAGGATGATGTTAGCTGTGGGCTTTTCATAAATGGCTTTTATGATCTTTAAGTATGTTCCTTCTATCCCGACTTTCTCAAGGGTTTTTATTAAGAAAGGGTGCTGGATTTTGTCAAAGGCCTTTTCTGCATCGATTGACAGGATCATATGGTTCTTCTCTTTTTTTTTGTTAATGTGATGTATCACGTTGATCGATTTGCGAATGTTGAACCAGCCCTGCATCCCAGGAATGAATCCCACTTGATCATGGTGAATAATTCTTTTTATATGCTGTTGAATTCGATTTGCTAGTATCTTACTGAGAATTTTTGCATCCATATTCATCAGGGATATTGGCCTGTACTTCTCTTTTTTTACTGGGTCTCTGTCTGGTTTAGGAATCAAAGTAATACTGGCTTCATAGAATGAGTCTGGAAGTTTTCCTTCCCTTTCTATTTCTTGGAATAGCTTGAGAAGGATAGGTATTATCTCTGCTTTAAACGTCTGGTAGAACTCCCCTGGGAAGCCATCTGGTCCTGGACTCTTATTTGTTGGGAGATTTTTGATAACCGATTCAATTTCTTCGCTGGTTATGGGTCTGTTCAAGCTTTCTATTTCCTCCTGATTGAGTTTTGGAAGAGTGTGGGTGTTTAGAAATTTGTCCATTTCTTCCAGGTTGTCCAATTTGTTGGCATATAATTTTTCATAGTATTCCCTGATAATTGCTTGTATCTCTGAGGGATTGGTTGTAATAATTCCATTTTCATTCATGATTTTATCTATTTGGGTCATCTCCCTTTTCTTTTTGAGAAGCCTGGCTAGAGGTTTGTCAATTTTGTTTATTTTTTAAAAAACCAACTCTTGGTTTCGTTGATCTGCTCTACAGTTTTTTTAGATTCTATATTGTTTATTTCTGCTCTGATCTTTATTATTTCTCTTCTTCTGCTGGGTTTAGGCTGCCTTTGCTGTTCTGCTTCTATTTCCTTTAGGTGTGCTGTTAGATTTTGTATTTGGGATTTTTCTTGTTTCTTGAGATAGGCCTGGATTGCAATGTATTTTCCTCTCAGGACTGCCTTCGCTGCGTCCCAAAGCGTTTGGATTGTTGTATTTTCATTTTCGTTTGTTTCCATATATTTTTTAATTTCTTCTCTAATTGCCTGGTTGACCCACTCATTCTTTAGTAGGGTGTTCTTTAACTTCCACGCTTTTGGAGGTTACCCAGACTTTTTCCTGTGGTTGATTTCAAGCTTCATAGCATTGTGGTCTGAAAGTATGCATGGTATGATCTCAATTCTTGTATACTTATGAAGGGCTGTTTTGTGACCCAGTATGTGATCTATCTTGAAGAATGTCCCATGTGCACTCGAGAAGAACGTATATTCTGTTGCTTTGGGATGCAGAGTTCTAAATGTATCTGTCAAGTCCATCTGATCCAATGTATCATTCAGGGCCCTTGTTTCTTTGTTGACCGTGTGTCTAGATGATCTATCCATTGTTGTAAGTGGGGTGTTAAATTCCCCTGCAATTACCATATTCTTAATAAGGTTGCTTATGTTTGTGAGTAATTGTTTTATATATTTGGGGGCTCCCGTATTCGGTGCATAGACATTTATAATTGTTAGCTCTTCCTGATGGATAGACCCTGTAATTATTATATAATGCCCTTCTTCATCTCTTGTTACAGCCTTTAATTTAAAGTCTAGTGTGTCTGATATAAGTATGGCTACTCCAGCTTTCTTTTGACTTCTAGTAGCATGATAAATAGTTCTCCATCCCCTCACTTTCAATCTGAAGGTGTCCTCAGGTCTAAAATGAGTCTCTTGTAGATAGCAAATAGATCTGTCTTGTTTTTTTATCCATTCTGATACCCTATGTCTTTTGGTTGGCGCATTTAGTCCATTTACGTTCAGTGTTATTATAGAAAGATATGGGTTTAGAAGTCATTGTGATGTCTGTAGGTTTCATGCTTGTAGCGATGTCTCTGGTACTTTGTCTCACAGAATCCCCCTTAGAATCTCTTGTAGGGCTGGTTTAGTGGTGACAAATTCCTTCAGTTTTTGTTTGTTTGGGAAGACCTTTATCTCTCCTAGTCTAAATGACAGACTTGCTGGATAAAGGATTCTCAGATGCATATTTTTTCTGTTCATCACATTGAAGATATCCTGCCATTCCTTTCTGGCCTGCCAAGTTTCAGTAGAGAGATCGGTCACGAGTCTTATAGGTCTCCCTTTATATGTTAGAGCGTGTTTATCCCTAGCTGCTTTCAGAATTTTCTCTTTATCCTTATATTTTGACAGTTTCACTATGATATGTCATGCAGAAGATCGATTCAAGTTACGTCTGAAGGGAGTTCTCTGTGTCTCTTGGATTTCAATGCCTTTTTCCTTCCCCAGTTCAGGGAAGTTCTCAGCTATTATTTCTTCAAGTACACCTTCAGCACCTTTCCCTCTCTCTTCCTCCTCTGGAATACCAATTATGCGTAGATTATTTATCTTTAGTACATCACTTAGTTTTCTAATTTCCCCCTCATACTCCTGGATTTTTTTATCTCTCTTTTTCTCAGCTTCCTCTTTTTCCATAATTTTATCTTCTAGTTCACCTATTCTCTCCTCTGCCTCTTCAATCTGAGCCGTGGTCGTTTCCATTTTATTTTGCAGCTCGTTTATAGCATTTTTTAGCTCCTCCTGGCTGTTCCTTAGTCCCTTGATCTCTGTAGCAATAGATTCTCTGCTGTCCTCTATACTATTTTCAAGCCCAGAGATTAATTTCATGACTATTATTCTAAATTCACTTTCTGTTATATTGTTTAAATCCTTTTTGATCAGTTCGTTAGCTGTTGTTATTTCCTGGAGATTCTTTTGAGGGGAATTCTTCCGTTTCGTCACTTTGGAAACAACTGCAGGACACTTCCCCTGTGCTATCTTGAATAACTTGCGTTGGTGGGCGGGGCCGCAGTCCGACCTGATGTCTGCCCCCAGCCCACCGCTGGGGCCACAGTCAGACTGGTGTGTACCTTCTCTTCTCCTCTCCTAGGGGCAGGATTCACTGTGGGGTGGCATGGCCCATCTGTGCTACTTGCACACTGCCAGGCTTGTGGTGCTGGGGATCTGGCGTATTAGCTAGGGTGGATCAGCAAGGTGCACAGGGGCGGAGGGGGGGCAGGGTCAGCTTGCTTATCCTTCAGTGATTAGCTTCGGCAGGGTCCCTGCGGCACCAGGAGGGAGTCAGACCCGCCGCCGGAGGGATGAATCCGCAGAAGCACAGCGTTCGGTGTTTGCGTGGTGCTGGTTCCCTTTGGGATTTTGGCTGGGGGATGGGCGGGGGAGATGGCACTGGCGAGCACCTTTGTTCCCTGCCAAGCTGAGCTCTGTCGTCCAGGGCTCAACAACTCTCCCTCCCATTGTCCTCCAGCCTTCCCACTCTCCGAGCAAAGCTGTTAACTTATAGCCTTCCCGATGTTAAGTCCAGCTTGCTGTTGGAACACACTCCGTCCGGCCCCTCCGCTTTTGCAAGCCAGACTCGGGGACTCTGCTTGGCTGGCGGGCTGCCCCTCCGCCCCGGCTCCCTCTGCCAGTCCATGTAGCGCGCACTTCCTCTCCACCCTTCCTACCCTCTTCCGTGGGCCTCTCGTCTGTGCTTGGCTCCGGAGAATCCATTCTGCTAGTCTTCTGGCGGTTTTCTGGGTTATTTAGGCAGGTGTAGGTGGAATATAAGTGATCAGCAGGACGCGGTGAGTCCAGCGTCCTCCTACGCCGCCATCTTTCCCCTCCAGTGTGAGACATTTGAGAAGAAACAGAATGTAGAAAAAGTAAGGAATTCATGGGAATAACACGTAATTAATCAGATTCCGACATTGATTGTGATAGCTATGTAATTTATCATAATTATGTGATCACTGAGAGGAGATTAGAAAAGTACTGCATTGGATAAGACAACAATGAAAGAGACACAAAACCAAGCTCAAGTAAGTCACAGTGTTTGGATGTGTTGAAACTCACTGTCTTCCTTATAAAATCAAATTGAGGATACTTGGTGCAGCAATGGAGAGAGGATCACCATATGGGAAAGACAGTTGGATCTAGCATTTCCAAACAATGTTTACTTCCCTCTGAGGCTCTGCCTTCTACTGCTTAAGACCCACGTGACCTTGAATGGGTTACTTAAGTTTTCTGTGCCCCAGGTTTCTCATTTTTAATAAATTAATGTGGTTGATAAAATTAAAGAAGATACAACTTAGAAGAATGCCCACAATATTTTAACTATGATTTTTAATGCTGTTGCTACAACACAGGCATGAAGAGGTACTCTTGTCCCTTCAGCGCTCCTCCTTAAGTGGTCACTTAAATACTTTTTCCAAACAATCTGTAACAGATGTTAGAATGGATCATTTAAGCAAAACTTTACTGAAGTCTCAGAAGTGACAACAGAGAAAACACTGTGAAAGTTTTTCTGAGTTTATTTCTAACTAATCTTTAGAGGGATTTTAACTTCTCAAAATTCAGATGCAAAGATAGGGTTTACAAAGAGAACTGAGAATTTCCTGTTTATCTGTTTGATGTATTAAAGTCCCAGTTTAAAATTTCTGATTCATCTTTCAAGGCTTCCCAATTCCATAGATGACAAAGAAAATGACTTTTTTTCAAGGGTCTAACCTATGGGTCAGACTTTCGAGGCTTCCCAATTCCATAGATGACAAAGAAAATGACTTTTTTTCAAGGGTCTAACCTATGGGTCAGTCTTTTACCCTGTATCTGCACACAGGCACTGCTGTCAGGGTGCAACATGATGACATGGCACTTGTACAATGGGAATTACCTTTACTGACTTCCTTTAACAGGGCAGCAAAAGAGGGGCAAGATTTCTATGGAGCAGGCTATTACAATGGGGAATCCTTGCAGAGCAAACTAAAACTAATCAGGCAAAACCTTTTCCCTTACTGACAGGTTGAATGTGAGGAATGTCTAATATTAACCCCTCTGGATTAAGAATTAACTCTATGCTAAAATACTTTATTATGACTTCAGCCATGAGTATAGGAAGTTTAATGCAAGTCAGTTTATTAGATATGCCAGTTAGTAACACAGTCCAGATGGAAATGCAAGATTTGCTAGGAAAATCTTCTAATGGATTTTGGACCAGGGCGTTCCCGCCTTGCCTTGAAGAAGACTGTGGTAAAATATTTTGGCTAAATAGAGGACAGCAGGAGTCAAACATTATAGCCATAAGGCAGAGGGCTGATGGGAAAAGGTTTCCTCAGGGTAGCTAAGAATAGAGAAAAGTCAGTGCAAAGTTGTAGTTCATAATCATTAATGATGTGAGTGACTGAAACTATGAACAGACAGATGGCAAAAGCTGAGAGAGCTAGACGCAACTTAAAAGACCAAACCTTTTAAACATTCCTGCCTAAAATATCCATGCAGATCAAAGAGTGACCGTGCATGTGGAATTAAAAAAACAAAAAACAAAAAACCTAGGGTTACAATAGAAAAGATACATTAGGACAAGGGTCACATACAGAAAAAAGAATCTCAAGTGTGATAATTCTTTTAGCTAAAAGTATTTGTAGATAATCCTTTGGAGAACACAGTAGTAGAGTGGCAAGGTTAGAAAGTGCAAGTCCTTTTACTATGATGACATTCAAGAGAAACTGAGGGCGCTGCCACCTGGCTAACACTTAAGTACTGTAGTGAACGTAGGCATTCACCATTGGAAATGAGTAATGGGCCTGCATTAAAAAGATAACTCTGGGGGCGCCTGGGTGGCTCAGTCGGTTGGGCGTCCGACTTCGGCTCAGGTCATGATCTCACGGTCCGTGAGTTCGAGCCCCGCGTCGGGCTCTGTGCTGACAGCTCAGAGCCTGGAGCCCGTTTTGGATTCTGTGTCTCCCTCTCTCTCTGACCCTCCCCCATTCATGCTCTCTCTCTGTCTCAAAAATAAATAAAACGTTAAAAAAATTTTTTTTTTTAAAAGATAACTCTGCTCTCTGTATAATATATAAAAGGAGGTAATGAAATTAAATCCTTTCCCATCTTATCCAGATTGTGCTGGCCTCAGCTATTTGCCTGGCTTTGGGCAATGACCCAGAAATTAAATGTTGTACCCACAGAGAATTAGAATTAAAACTCACCTGAGAAGTCTCTAGCCTGGAGTTCCATCCTCAAAAAGCATGGAATTGGTTAGACACACAGTGTCTACAATTGTTCATCTTCACTATTGGTCTTATACAATGTTTTCCAGTCATTAAACTAAAATCTTTAAAATTTTGAAATAAACTAAAATCTAGACGATAATGAACTATCTGTTCCAGCTTTGCCTCTACCTGATTGTGTGTCTGATGAAGTCAATTCATCTCTCTGAGGTCAGCCTTCTTCCTTAAAAGAGGACTTTGGACTTAGTATAACTTCTAAGGCTGCATGCTTCTGTATGGGAGGCATGGTTAATGTTCACCCTATAAGTTTTTGTTTTTGTTTTTTTTTCTTCTTACACCCTTGTTGTTAGGCAGGACAATTGGACTTATTCTTGTCAGTGAGCTCTCAGTAGAGGTGATGTGGCTCATTTTTAGGCAGAAACATAGAAGTATAGGGTGAGAACCCCATGAGGTGTTCTTATCTTGCACAGTAAACATGATGGTTGTATCTTCCACATACAACATTCTCAGATGGTGGAGCTTCTATTGGTCTAGGTCCCTGAGTGACTAAACAGAACGAAGTTTACCTACCAAGTGACTGAACATGTTGTATGAATGAGAAATGAATCTTTGCTATGATAGGTCACTGAGATGTCAAGATTATTACTACTGCATAATCTAGCCTGTCCTAAGTATTAAATATTGTTTAGAATGATTTCTAAACATAGCAGGTTGTCTGTCCTGTGTTTCTATTTCTATGATGCACAAGGCAGTCACATTCTTAATCATACCTCCTGTTAGTTTGTAAAAGCAACTTATAATAGAGATGACATGTGATTTAAAGCATATTATTTAAAACGTATTTTATAGGGAAGTGGATTCAAATAACTAGAAGAGATGTTTGAAAATGTTTACTCAAATATCTCAAAAAGTATTTAATATTAAATATCTCATTTTATTTAAAAATAATAACATAGATAAGTAAGAGTTTATGGTCATTTAATAATCTTCTCTATGTGATTAGTATTAATTAAAGTTCAATTTCCATGATTTTCTAAAAACTAGTAAGGCATATTTCTGTGTTCTTGGAATGTAGGTATGTTTTCACATGTGGGATTCCAAGACACCTTGAAATTTTTATTTTTATTTTTTTTGCTAATTTTCTGTGGTGGGTATTTTAGTAGTTTTCCAAAACTGAAAATTTCTCTATTTTATTTGGGAAAAAATAAAGGTGCTACAATTACAATTATTCCATCCCCTCCATCTTTTGATACTTGACGTAGAAAACAATTGGTGCTTTAAATACAAGAGTAGAAATGGTGAGTCTCTTCAAGTCACTATATAATCATATAACTTTTTCAAGATGAAAATAAAAATTATAAAGGTAATCTTGTGTGTAAATCACTCAATTTAAAATCTGGACATACTAGGTGAATTTCCCTTACACATGATAAATAATGGCAGAATTAAGATATCTTATGTTTTAATAAATGTTTCTCCATTCAGCCCTAAAAACTGCTTTGTGACTATGTGGGAAAAAATTATTATTCCCTCTCTTCTATAGTTAGGGTGATGTTGCTGACAACTGGCAAACCCAGGACAAAATCTTAGTCTTCCCTATTTTCTTCAGGCAAATTCCACTCACCCTTATGCCTTCAAATTTTACTTACCCTATTGCACCATAGATTCTCCAATTACTTTAAAACAGTACTTTTCTTTCTTTGTACTTTTCATAAGTTGAAATCCTTTCTAATTATGTAGTAAGCACTACATAAATGAATGACACATTAAGTTAATCCATTGCTTTTTTCACCTGAAATTTGTTTTAGGTTTTTTTTTTTTTGTTTGTTTGTTTGTTTGTTTTAGGTTGCCCAATCTGATGATAAAACTGATTTTTTTCTTAAAAATATGTGGCTAAATTCACTTTTATTTTCACTGTTTTTTGTAAGTCAGAGATAGGAGAGAAGATAGACATATCTTCAGTATTATGTTAGAATGCAGTTTTCTTTTTCCAAGGTATGTTCCCTCATAGCAGGCAATCAAAGTGGTTAATAAATGTAGTAAATATGGAAAATAAATGTTTAGAGTCTGTTTCTCTTCCTTTCTGTTTCCTTGCTTGTCATTGCCAACTCACATGAAAAACCGAATTGACATGGAATAAGTACTATATAGATAATAATTTGTCGATGTAGTTGAACATTGTTAAATATTTCAAGGTATTTTTGACATCGGGGAGCTCTGTCTCAAGAGCCTATAAAAGATAGCATTGGGTGAAATTAAGCCTTTCTCTTTTTGTCATATAAAACTTGAAGTTTCAGAATTACTTTCATGGAAGGCAACACGACCAGTTTCCTTTCTCCACTCCTTACACTTCCAAGACTGTGGCTACTTTGATTTTTCTCTTACCAATATTTGATCCTGTCACTTCTCTGTTTAAAAATCTTCCAGAACTATCCTGTGGCTATAGGGCAAGTCCGGACTTCCTAGTCTAGCACTTGTCATTCTCCAAAATGATGACGAATCTGTTTCCCAGTGACATACTTCCCCTAAATCAAAGTCTGTGTTCCTCCTACCTCCTATGTCTCTCTCTCTGCTCACATCATTCCCTTTTCCTTCTGTTCTTAGTTTCTCTTCATCCTACATCATCCTACTTGATTTTCTATTTTATTCCACCTGAGCTCAATCACTACCTGCTCAGAAACCTTTATTTTTTTCCCCATCTCTGGATGGAAGGAACCTAACCCCAGCCCAATCCTATAACCTCATTTGAACTTCTCTGAACTTCTTAGCTGCAGTGTCCATTTATGCTTCCTCTTTTGGATTTTCACCATACTTCGTATAATCTTTGCACATTCTGTGTACTCAATAATATATAATAAAATAAGGTCATTAAGTGTGATTGCAACCTTTAAAAAACTAGTCTTAAATGAGTTGAAAATGGAAAACAAGAAACATTGAAAATAATCTAAAGTTTTAAAAACTCAATTCAGCAAATGACTGGTTTGGGGATTGTGAGATTGATGTTGTGAAATTTTATGAAATGGGATTTCTTGATAAACAAAGTAAAATACATAAATATTCCCCCCTAATTATCATTAGTAAGTGCAGTAAAGGAAGAAAATGGGTTATCGTTATATTATCTATCAAATTCTAATCTTTTATAGGTTTATTTTTATAAACTTAAATTTATAAATTTAAAGCCTAATAAGGCCATAAATGCAGGTATTTAAGGTACAAATTGGATAGATTCTTTACAAATAACAGTCATACTTGGAAGTTTCATTTTTCACATAAATCTCTGATATTTTTAATAACTCTTTCTTCCAAAGTAGAATAATTAGTTACTCTTTGTTGAATTTCAATTAGAGATTTCACAATTAATCAGGATGGCATCACTTTTTCCATTTTGTTCCAGTTATTATTATAAAAGCCTGTCCATGAAATCCTCTAAAGAGATGAGAATATTTACTTTTACCTGCCCAGCTAGAAAAAAAAAATTGTTAGGAAGATCACCAGCTATGAAATAGCAGACAAACTTGTGTGGAAAGCACAGTTTATCCTTTCTCAAATGATAATTTTCAAGGGAAAAGGAAACAAAACAAGAATTGTTTTTGAAAGTGAATGCAGTTTTAAAATGAGCACAGATAGTGGAATTTAATTTCCTGAAAATCACAAATCTTGTCTCGTAGCTTCTTTCAGGAATGACAGAAATGAATACAAATGACTTTTAGCATTACAAACTAGCATAAATTTGGACAAAAATCAAATATTTTGCTGTATTCCTTGATTAATTTACTTGATTATTTTGTTTTAATTGTGCACACATAATTAGTAATTTAATTATGCACATTAGTTTTCCTGGTGTCCTTTTTATGGTCCTTATTTGGCCAGGTTAACTACCAAAAAAAGAGAGGTTGGCTTCGCAGCTCAAGGAATCTCTGTGATGACAAGCAAAGAAACTTGGCTACCACACTCCTGAGTCACACAGACAATTTCTCCTTGATCTAATACTTTTAAATTTGGGACAGACCCTTCAAAACTTGAAACTCAGAGATGAAACATTTAGGCTAAAAAAGGTTTATAGTCCTTGAGATTCCGTATGCCCACATTCAGTATCTCTCTCTCAATGCCTCTTTTCATTGATGTAAAAGCATTGGCTCAATTTGCAGAGCTGAGGACATCATTAACTGTAGCTTCAGATAAAGCATTTCAAAAAAAATGTTCTTAAGCAGAAAACTTATAACACTCTGAAAACTTGAAGCTTTTGACTTTTCCCATCATTATTCCAAAGTTCAAAATCAAAAGTGAACTTAGACTTAAAAAAATGTTTGTCTATTCATGCAACATGATTTCCCACAAGCCTCTCCTTAATTATTATTTTATAAGTTGCATCTTTTATTGGGCAGGTTGCCATTAAAGAAATCCTTAGGGAACATACTAGCACTGTCATCCTGATTCAGGTTGAGCATCCTTAATTTTGAAGTTTACAAGCACATTTTACTTCTGAGTTCAAGTTTCCTCAACTTATATAAACTCATAATTTTACATATGGTGATGAATTCCATCATAAATGTAAGCACTTACTTATAAAATACCAGTAGTCATTCAATACTTTTTAATTGAGAATAAAAATCTTAATTCACATATTCAGATTCAAATCTATTTTTCTTTCAATACCCACTGTGACTCCCTTGTTCAGATAGTCATTATTTCTTTCTTGGATAGGTACAAAGCTTTCAAAGTATTGAGAATCTATTATATATTTTTTGTCCTGAATCTAGAGTGAGTTTCTAAAATACAAATTTGATTATATCATCCTCTTGCTGAAAACTCTCTCACACCTATGTGTTGCTAGGATAATGTCCGATTCTTTACAAAGACAGCCAGGCCCTTAGTGAGATGGTCCCTTTGTAAATGTATCGAGCACAGTAATTGTCATCCAGCCACCCATTGTGTCTCAAGTATCTAGTAAGGTGTCTACCAGTCCTACACATGTGCTTTGGATGGAGTGACAATTTTTGGAATGAATGTTGAATGAGTCATGAGAGTAGAATCATCTCATCTGCTACATTTCTAAATATATTATCTTCCATCATTAAAAAAAATCCTCTGGTCATTTAACTGTATTTGTGTCTTCAAAATAAATTACTTAAAAATAAGTTTTTCTTTGCTTTTTTATATACCACAAACTTGTGGATTTACTGAAGTTCCTCTGTTATATTGTTAAAACATATATACACTGTGTTATTTTACTACTTTTATAAAAAGTATAACACTCATGCTTAGTAAAGTATAAAGTTAATCAATATCTTTATCTTACTTCCAAACAATAAAAATATGCTAGGACAACTTAATTTATATCTCTCTGCATCCAATTTATGTACTCTTATTGCCTGATACTTTAGATTTATCTTCTTTTTGACTCCACAAATCTGACATTATATTTATGATTTTAAACAGTCATTTTTAGTCAAAATTGACCCATATGGTTACCAGATTCTGTACATGCCATCTCATCTTGCATATTAATTTGTGGAATTTTGTTGTTTTTGTTCCTTAAATATACCCATTAGCATTCTCTATTGCAAAGTTCTTTAGGTGTCAAAATCTATCAGTTACTAGAATTCTGAAAACGTCTTCATTTTGGCCTTGTTCTTGGAAGATACCTGCAATGGACATATAATTTAAGATTGACAATTATATTTTCTCAGCTAATGGAAATGTTAATCAGCTATCTTCTGGATCCGTTGTTGTTAAAAAGTCAAATATCAGCCTAATTAGCATTTTTGGAAGGAGATTGTCTTTTCTTCTCTGGTTGCTTTTAGGATACTTAATTTTTATTCTTTTTTTTTTTGATAAACTGTTTTTTGTACATTTAAAAAAACATTAAACAATTATTTTCTATTTTGTGATCATTCACGTATCAAAAGTCTTTGTTTTTTTTCTGTTTTCTGCTGTTACTGCGGGCTCTTGTTCATTCTGCCTTCTGTTCCCATACATTTAATGATTTTTTAATTGTGATTTCAAATTCCTTAGAATTTCATATGTGTTAATTCTTTGATGACTAAGTTAAAGTCGGTTTATTTCAAAATATGTTTACATTTGAATCCGCCAGATACTTGAAGGTGGTAAATATCTCAGATATCTTTTTAACCTAAGGATTTTCAGATCAAATAATCCACCACGTTCAGGCAATGATTACTTAGGAATTCAGATTCTGCGTTCAAATTTCATGGAAGATTTTTGGTTTTGGTTTTGGTTTTTAATTTCCCTTTTGCCCAGTGTAAAGATCAAAATGAGCAACTATCTTTTCTATATATTTAGTTTATTTCTAGTTTACCTTGGAGGACCCCAGCTTTATATAGAATCTCTGTTTAGGTTATACACTCAGCTCTGTCATTGTCTTTTGCACCTTCACCAATGACAAGTTCATTGACACTAGCATTTGAAAGAAACCCTAGGGCAAAAGCTGACCTAAGTGTGAGCTTCTCTCTCTGACTTTCCACTTTTACTTTGTTTTGAGGCCTCTGAATATTTATTTTTAAATTTCTCCTTAGCTCAGCAGAGCTTTTAGAGTGTTTTGTTTTAATATATTTTAGCTAGTGTTATTAGTTGTTTTGGCAGGAGGTTTATTCAGGTTATCTATTTAGTCATGCTTCAGAAAACAGAATTTTCTCCTTGATGCATTCTTGCTGAAATCTTTTGCCTGTATTTATGGAACTCCCAATGGCAATAATTTCTTTAGAAAATGGACGCTTTCTAATCTAAGATTCATTTGCTTTCTCTGTTTACTCTGATACAGTTGACCAAAATAATCCTCCTTAAATTTCTTCTCCTTTGGTTTTCACCACAAGACTCTCTTATTACCTTCCACAATTCTGAATCAAACTTCTTAGCTTTTTTACTGAATCATCTTTTTCTGTGGACTGCTTTATTTTGTTGTTCCCATTGTGATGATTAATTTTATGTGTCCATTTGCCTAAGGTATAGTGCTCAGTTACTAGGTCAAACACCAGTGTAGATATTGCTGTGAAGATAAGTTCTAGATGTGATTTTTAAATTAGTAGTTCTGAATAAAGTAGATTGCCATTCATAGTGTAAGCTGGTCTCATCCAATCAGTTGATGTTTGCTCTAAGGGAAAAGACTGAGCTTTCCCCAAGAAGGAATTCTGACTCTAGATTTATTTCAGATTTAGGACTGCATCATCAAATCTTGCTAGAATTTCCAGTCCAAAGGTCAACCCTACAGATTAGAAACTAGCTTGTCCTTGCAATCACATTAGTCAACTTTTAAAAAATATTTAAATTTATATTTAATAAATTCGGTTACAACTAATTTTTAATATAATTATATATGTATACACATATACATATGTGTGTTTGTGTGTGTGTAATTTGTTTCTCTGAAGGATCCTAATACAGATTTTGGTACTAGAACATAGGGTTCTGCTGTAACAAATATCTAAAAACATGGACTTGGTTTTGGAATTGGTTAATGGATAGAGGCTAGAACAGTTGTGAGCAGTATGATTTAACAAAAGAAAAAAAAAACACCTAGATTGCCTTGAAGATGTTGTAGAAACATGAGTTCAAAGGAGATTCTGGTAAGGGATCGGGGGAAAAAAAAGAGGACAGCTATAGAGAGAAAACTTATGTTGCCTTAGAGGATACATATGCATGCCATCATGAACCTCAAATACAAATGTTAAATGAGCTTCTGATAAGTTTTCAGATAGAAACGAGGAACATGTTATTAGAAATTGGAAAAAAATACAGTCATTGCTATAAATTGGCAGAGAACTTGTCTAAACTGTGTTCTAGTGTTTTGTATAAAATAGAATTTGTAAGTGATGATTTTAAATATTTAACTGAGAAGATTTCTGAGCAAAATATTGATGATGCAGCTTGGTTTTCCTTGCTGCCTATGGCAAAATTTAGGGGGAGAGCGAGAAATTGGAGAACTGTTAGGCAATAAGAAACTAGCACTTGATGATTTGGAAGATTCCAGATAGTGTGCTCTGGAAACAGGACCCTTTGCTAAAGAGAGTATCAACCATCCCAGGAAAAGATGGGTAGAGAGATGCTGTTATCCAGAAAAGAGCTGTTGTGTAGTGTCTTGAGCCATGCTTATTTTGCATCTCTACCTTCATGTCTCTTCAAAATGTTTCTAAATAGGGGCACCTGGGTGGCTCAGTCAGTTGTCTGACTTCAACTCAGGTCATGATTTCGTGATTTTTGAGTTTGAGTCCCACTTTGGGCTCTCGTCTGTCAATGCAGGGCCTGCTTCAGATCCTCTCTCCCCCTCTCTCTCTGCCCATCCCCTGCTCACGTGCGTGTGTGTGCTCTCCCTCTATCAAAAATAAATAAACATTAATGGAATGTATCTAAATAAAATGTTCCCCATACCTATTATTGTCTTATATAATTCATCTTGATTAAAGACCTATTTTATTCATTACCTCAAATTTAACATTAAACCTTCCCTTTGCGTCATTGTCATATTTTAGTTTGTCTCAAAAGTCAAGTTTCAATAATTCTATCTTAATACTTGTGCTATCCTTAGTTCACACTCTCGACATACCATTTTATAATATCCTAAATTAGGAAGTAGCACTTAATAGCATTATTTAGATTTAAGTTTGAATCCCAGATGTCAGAGGAATTAAACTTCCAGAATCTGTTTCTTTACTTATAAGCATTTTTTAACTAAAATTCATGTCTGAAAATGTCAATTTCCTAATTGAAATTAAAACTAAAAAAATCAGGAAAAAAGAAACCTTTAGAAAGCTTCCTATGCTCATAAGAAAATATTTAAGCTCTTTATATTACCAAATGTGTTTATTTTCACAGCTCTTACACCTGCCTATTCCTCCAGCCTCTCTATTCTGCTTGGATCCTCTGCACAAGTAACACTGGATTATATTTATTTTCCTAAAAATATTTTTTTATGTGTGTTCTCTCTGCTTACAATATCCTTCTGCCAGTGTAGACACCCAGTTTACTTTTTTTTAAGGTCAAAGGTGGCGATGCTCTCTTGTGGGAATTAGTTCCTGAATTCTTATACTTATTCATTTTCTCTGCTCTTTGTAAACAATGACCAGGATCTGTTAGAACATGTATTATAATGTGTTATATTTATTTTTAATATATATTTATCTTAATAATGTGGATTTCTTGAATGTAAGGATTGTATTAGTTTCATTTTGATCAGAAAGCATGGAAATTGTTTGCTATCATTCAGAGTCAATAATTCCTCATTACATGAGGCAATAAGCAGTGATTACATACAAACTAGAGATTCAAGTTAGGTCACATCAAATGAAAAGTCTTATTGAGGACATAGGTTGAAACTAAATGCTGGACAAACTATAGTTTGCCATTATTTCTTGGTAACTATAAGACATTTTTGGAGGACTTGGATTAAAATTTAAATCATAATCATTTAAGTGGCAATGATTAGAATGATTAGATACTAATTAAGTTATATATATGGATATAGTTATATTTTAGCTATGATTAAAAACATTTACTCCTCTGTGATATTGAGAAAATAACCAGGGATATCTCAATTCTTTTTTTTAAATTTACTTGTTTGTTTTGAGAGAGAGAGAGAGAGAGAGAGAGAGAGAGGGAGAGCACATGTGCACACACAAATGGGGGAGGGGCACAGGGAGAGGAAGAGAGAGAATCCCAAGCAGTCTCCACACCATCAGCCACCATCAGCACAGAGCCTGACACAGGGCTGGACCTCATTAGCTATGAGATGATGACCCGAGCTAAAATCAAGAGTCAGATGCTTAACCTACTGAGCCACCCAGGCACCCCTCTGAATTCTTTATTATGCTTATGTTTTCCAGAAAACAAAATATAATCATATCTAATTAAGTCATTGTTAAGTCTTGCTGACCCACAAGTCATTTATTTTTACATAATGACTGTCTATATCTCTGGTTGGAGTCATATTTCTTGATTCTGAAATTTAACTCATAATTTCCAACTTTCTAGTGAAGGGGCTCTTCCCTGTAAATTTAAAGTATAACAACATTCAAAACCCCTGCTGTGTTATCAAATTGTTGTAAACCATGAATATTCCTATCACTTCTGGTTGCCTCATTTATAAAATAAAAATAACAATGCTTATGTGTACCACCTCCCAGTAATGTTATGAAGTATAATGAGACAATACTGTTGAAACACTGAAAATGTGAGAAAACACTTTAAAATATTTCAAGCATTTTTATAAGACTACCTTTTTTAGCTTCGAGAGGAGTGTGTTATCCTTTCCTTTGATTGGCTGCTTATAAATAAAATACTAGTTTTTTTGTTACTGCTTAAATCATGTTCTATAAACATATATGATTGGAAAAAAAGAACTTCTAAAATCCTTCTAAATCTGTCTTCAGTAACTTACCAGGCAGTTAGATGATATTAAATTATCAGGAGAATTTCAATGTCATAATTCCATTTTCATGCTGTCATCTGTAACAATGCAAAGATACCTGTAATGAAACTGTCATGAATGAAGGTGTGTTACCACAGGTCTAATACTTTCTGTTTTAGGTAAATCCTCAGATTATTTTGATGTTACATAGTTATTTAACACTTTTTGGCTTATAGAATATTTTATTGCATGTGAAACCAAACTTTTTCTTTATAAAGCACAAGATGTGCTTTATACTCCCAATCCAGTTTGTTTGTCTGTTTGTTTGTTTATTTTAATGTTTATTTTCGAGAGAGATAGAGTGTGAGTGGGAAAGGGGTAGAGAGAGAGAGAGAGAGAGACACAGAATATGAAATAGGCTCCAGGCTCTGAGTTGTCAGCACAGAGCCTGATGCAGTGCTCAAACTCGGGAATGGCGAGATCATGACCTAGGCTGAAGTCAGACGCTTAACTGACTGAGCCACCCAGGTGACCCTCAATCCAGTCATTTTTAAAGTTAAGAAGATAGGGTTTTGTTTGTTTGAGATTCATACAAAGAGCTTGCTAATCTTTTGCTACTAATTATGAGAATAGCTGAAGGTAAATTTGATAATATTTGTTGAAGATTTCAATTGCTAAAGCAAAGAATCTTGTATTTTAGTACTGTAAATAATGGGAAGCCATTAGAAATGTTTGAAGGAAGGTTAAATTGGAAAAGGGGCTTTTTTTCAGTTATATTAAGGTATAATATATTGAAACATACAACATTGTATAAACTTAGGGTATATAGTGTGATAATCTGGTACACATGTATCTGGTACACATGTATATTAAGTGATAATGATAATGATAACGTGATAATCTGGTACACATGTATATTAATAAATGATTACCACAATAAGAAACATTCAGCACTTCACATAATTGCCACTTGTGATAACATTTAAGATCTACTCACTTAGCAACTTTCAAGTAAATAATACAGTTCGTAGTTCACTATAGTCACCATGCTGTGCAGTAGATGTCCAGAATTTATTCATCTTATACCTGAAAGTTTGTACCCGTTAGCCAGTATCTCCCCATTTCCCTTATCCCCCAGCCCCTAGAAACCATCATTCTACCGTGTTTCTGTGAGTTTGGCTTTTTTGGATTCTACATATAAGTGAGATCATACAGTATTTTTCTTTGTCTGACTGATTTTACTTAATGACTAGGAGGGCTTTTTCTGTAAGTCGGTAATGGGTATGTACATATTTGAGTTAATTAAATTGCTTGCACATGATCAAGTTCACAAATATGCTGACAAAACCAAACTGGTTTATAGTGTACACATGGAGGGGGTTCGGGGATTGTGAAAGGCATATTCAGCAACTAATAGGGCCTTGGCCACAGCCTGGGATTCGTGCAATTTTAACAGCCTAAAATAGTTGCAGAAACTGGATGCTGGTTGAGAATCATCAAGGATGTCAGGAGGCCTTGAGAGATAGATAATGGGAGCCCCTAAGACAGGTTAATATATATCAGTAACTACCTTGTTTAAGAATATGACTTGCACAAAGGATCTCTTTAATTCTTGAGTAAAGTGCTTTTTTAAAACTGTTGATTTTTTCAACTTTTATTCATTGAACAAATAATTTATTGATTGCTTACTGCATTACAGGAAATTGAGGATATTCAGGAAATAGTTGTAAACTAGGTATAAAAAGCTTCTTCCTTCTTAGAACTTATATTTTAACTGTGTAGGTGGCAGGTGGGGAAGACAATAAACCAATCCACGTGGAGATTGTGGCAACTTTTATAACATTAGGTTAAGTTGAGTGGAAGCAATAGAGGTAAAATGAGTTGAGGGAACAATAGAATGTGAGGAAGTGGACATTGTGATAATGGAGAACTCCCTGATAAATTTTGTTGTAAAGATAATGGAGAATAAGACAGTACATGTTATACAGGGAGTTTTCTTTAGGATTTTTGAGCATTAATGGATATCAAAAGTGTGAACTTTATCAAGATTTTCATAATGGTTTTGGTTTCATTAATCTCAGAGAGTGGGAGTGAGAGAATCACAAGCAGTCTCCACACTCAGCATCGAGCCCAGTGGGAGACTCAGTCTCACAACTGTGAAATCGTAACCTGAGCCTAAATCAAGAGTCAACGCTTTACCCACTGAGCCATCCAGGCATCCCTACTTTTAAAAATTGAAGCTAGCATTACTTCTAATGCCAATGGAAGTCTTAAATGGACAACTATATTGAAATTAAATTAAATGATATATGTGCCAATAGGTTTTCATTCTCAGAGAATTTTCCAAATTACAAAGGAAACAATAGGTTTTCAAATAGATAATATTTTGAAAAGAAAAAAAGTTCTATGAAAAATTTTAACCAACAGTTAAATTATTTTAAAGTTTTAATGTTTTGAATTAGATCTGACATTTCCCCAGTTGTGGATAGGAACTATTACTTGCTATTGTCAAAAATGTGTGTGTGTGTGTGTGTGTGTGTGTGTGTGTGTGTGTGTGTGTTTACAATAAATATGCTATATTTTAAGTACAAAAGGCATGAAAATATTTTCAAATAAAAGTACTCAGAAATTCTATTTCAGGAAGATACAAAGTGTAAAGTACTGTACTAAATGCCTGAAAATGTGCCACTTTATGTTGTAGATGACCTCATTGCCAGTGTGAAAAATACTAGTAATCTGTACTTTTGAAACACATTTATTTTTATTACTTTTCCTTTATGATGATAAGTGTAGAAATACTATTATAGATCATAGAACTATAATAAATGTTAAAACAGATTCTATCTCAAGTTCAATCATGTCATAACAAAAATTCAAATAGAAAAATATGTCTTTAATAACAGTTTCTACCCCATATCTGAATATACCTTAATCTTAATTCTTTGCAACTTTATATCAATTTGCATATCTCTTATTACTTGCTAGTATGAGCGAATGCTGCTACATCTTTATAAATTCTATCCTTTCTCATGTTTTTAATGTGTATTTGTTGTATGCCATTTCCAGTGTCTCTTATAAACAAGATATTTCAACGTGACTTTTTCACTTTGTTAATATTTTACATGAGTAAATCAAACCATAAACATTCTTTTCTTTCTCAGTATGCTTGATGACATGAAAAAATACCATTTAAAGTTAGGCTGCCAGAAGATAGTCATCTTAATGAGTTGCTATTTTCAAGAAAAAGTAATAATCATTAGATACAGATCCCTGGAAACCCAAGGCAACAACATTCACCTGGAAAATAACATGATTCAATTATAAAGAAAGTTTCTGAATGTAAAAGCATTAACTTCTCATTTTCATAGTTTCCACTGCCATTTAGAAGTTATTATCAATTTATTGCAGCTCTAGTTTTGCCAGCTTACCAAATCTAGACCTGCTTTCACAAGCACTAGGAACAGCTGTGAACATGTGAATTAAGAGTGCCCCAGGAGACATCTTGTTGTATCATTATATTTTTAATACAAACTACATGATGAGGCACTATAAGTAACATGATAGATAATGCTACATTTCTTTAAAGAGAAAACATAAAATAAATATAGGAAACATTAGCTCTTGCTTGATATATCAAAGCAGTTGATAAGTTAGTAAACTTACGTTTGGTGGAGTAATATGGACAAGACAATCTAAAATTTAAAATAGTCTTGTAGATATACAGTGCAAGCCAGAGTTTAAGTAATCCAGTACAGACCACAAATGCATGGTTAGCTCATCACTTAAAATGTTATATGCTTTCATTTGATGTCAGGAATCCAAGCATTTATGGAAATTTTAATTGATTTTAAGACATCTTCACTGAAAGAGTCACGTAAGAAAAACACCTCATTTTGATAATCTCCCAGTTCATGCACTCAACCAGCATTCCCCATGTACATATTGTATTGTACATATGTACAATTATTATTATAGATAAAATGTTATAGATAAAACTATAGATAACATATATATTTTAGATATTATATATTATAATAGATATTATAGGTATTTATTAGAGATAAAATGTTCCACTTGAAGTAAGTGACTGTGCTGGCAGCAAAAGGCATGGTATAGGAAATTTAGAAGACAGACTAGGTTTCTCCAATTTTACTATAAGTTGCAGAAGTGCACCTTATATTTGATGGTATGATTTTTCTCTGCTCTTCTTTTGTATTTTTATTTTTAAATGTTTATTTATTTATTTTGAGAGCAGAGGAAGGGGCAGTGAGAGAGGGAGAGAGAGAATCCCAAGCAGGTTTTGCACTTAGCACAAAGCTCAGTCTTACAACTCTGAGTCTGTGACCTGAACCAAAATCAAGAGTTGCACTCTTAACTGACTGAGCCACCGAGGTGCCCCTCCAATTTTTTATTTAAAAAAAATCATTTATTTTCCTCAATACAATGGTCAGGACATTGAAAAAATAATAATAACTGGATTAGAGGTGAGAGATTAAATTTCAAGATTACTAATGTAGCATGGAAAAGTTATGCATTTAGAAAAATCCATGCCTAGACTTATCTTTCTCATTTACTACACATTTGCATATTTGTGCAAATACAGCTGCAACATAGACCACACTGCTGAAAACTGTTAGGGGAAAGCAATGGATAATGTAAATCTTGACCCAACCTAACCAAATAGACCCAGAAGGACTAAATTTTCCTTCAAATATGCTCAGTATACACCTTCAACCCTCATGGTACAGTATCGCTTTTTTGTAACTTCTTTTACATGAGAGTACTAATCTTGTGAAGGTGTATCACTTCTCATTTTACAAAAGGTGAGTGAATAATTAGGAAATGGAGAAAAGTTTTACCCATGAGTGTGTGTGTGTGTGTGTGTGTGTGTGTGTGTGTGTGTGTGTAATGTTTAATTACTCTTGAAGGAGAGAGATAGAACGTGAGTGGGGGAGGGGCAGAGAGAAAGGGAGACACAGAATCTGAAGCAGGCTCCAGGCTCTGAGCTGTCAGCACAGAGCCCGACATGGGGCTCAAACTCATGGTCCGTGAGATCATGACCCAGGTGAAGTTGGTTGCCCAACTGACTTGAGCCACCCAAATGCCTCTACCCTTTAGTATATTAAATTGCTAACAGGTATCTTCAGATTTCTTTCTATTTTATGTTCTGTTTATGATGTGTTAAAGAAAAGCTGTGTCAGACAAGGTAAGCAGGCCATGGAAGACTTCATTCAAGACTGTTGCATAGGGAAGAGAGACTGAACTCAACTCCTCCCAAACCAAAGATGGGAGTGTTTTTAAGCACTGGGATAAACTAGCACAAAAGTACTAAAGGATCTGGGGAGGGGAGGTGCTCTTGGTCAATGTGATTAAGGCTTCTGTTTATTAATTATATTTATCAAAATTAGGCTCCCCCTCCAAAACATACACATACACACACACACACACGCACACACACATACACTCCTGCATGCGTGTGCATGCACACATATGTGGATTGTCTTCTTTGGTGATTAGACTTCAATGGGATGTCTTCCAGGACTTTGAGAATGACATTCCTGGGTTGTAAATCTGGCAAGAGACTGAGAGAATATTCACTTTTCAACAGGGCTGAGAAAGGATTTATAATTGAAAGTTTTCTAAAGTGTATACTCTAAAGAAAGGGAGGGAGGTCAGGGACCAATAGTTAGGAAGAAAACTGTCTAAAGTTCAGTCATGCTGAGGAAAACATTAAGACTGACTTGGTCAGAAGTCATATATAGAAACTGGAATGTATTTTCTAATATTCAGTAATAGTTGAAGGGAATCTTATACTATGTGCATTTCACTTTAAGGGAAAACTATCATTCAGTTTCTGTAATAGAACAGAAACCCTTGGCTCTACTGGTATAAACAATGTCCTTTTTGCATAACAGAAGTTAGTTTAGTTAACTTTAATGAGAGGGATAATAGTACCTTTGTATGGTTGGTTATCACTGGGATTAAATATAAATAAATGTAAAGCTGTTTTGATAGTCCAGGATCACAGATTACACTCAGATAAAGGATAGCTGTCATATGTCATTAATGAATATATAGTCACTAGATTCTGTTTGAAAATTATTATATGATTTAATAATGTAGATTGTTATGGTGAAAATATTTAGGTATCACTTTTTGTTTGAAATATCTATTAAAACAACTTTTCTATTCACTATATATAGCTATATGTAACTTCATTTTTATTTGGAAAATATGTATATATTTTACTTCATTCTAAGCCTAAAGTGCCTATCTCTTTGCAATATTTATAGTATGTTTTCCCAAGGCCTATAAGGCAGAAGAAATGACCAAGGCTGAAGGGAAAAGTCTAATAATCTTTAAGGTTATAGAGCTTTTGAGGCCTCAAGGCCTTCACCTTCCTTTCTTCTTGGCTACCTGATGGCTTCTATGCTTTCCTTCATAACTAAAGCAAACAGATTTTGAGGTCTCTTCTTGTCATACTTTGCCTTGCGATCTGGAGGCTTCAGGATTATCTACTGCTCCTTTGGCTTCCCCTCTCCAGTCTTGAGTGTTACATTTACATCTCTGCTCTCTTTGTTTACTTTAACTATTGTCTCTTGACTCTCGCTACTGTTTTTAACTGTAATCTCATCATTTTCATCTCCTATGCTATATAATGATTATAAACTTGTGTTGACTTCTCACTGGTGTTTTACACCTTTTTTGGAATTTAAGACAATTCCCTGAAAGTAACATAAGAGAATCTGTTTGACTATCTACTTCATGTTCAGGGGAGTGGACATAGATTGTGGTTACCTGGAGTCAAAGAACATAAATATAAATCTTCTCCACCAGAACCAAGGCATTAAGATATGTCTTTTAATTTAATATTCAAACCTCTTAAGAAATACTAAATGATATGATCATTAGCCACCTTATGGAGCAACGATTTTAGGTGGGTATGTTTGTTTTATTTTGGCTCTGATTTCTGGTCCACTTATCTCTGTTCAAGAGCAGAGGTTTGGGATGGATGGCCAAGGAAGAAGATATTCTAAGAGGTGGACTGTGGGTATGGCAGGCCCTTTTTATGGAAATCTTCTCTATGGGCATTATAAAAGAAAGAGAGTAGGATTGGATGGAAAGCTATAGTAGCATTATTAAAGGGTAAAAAGTGGTAAAAATAACATGGGTAAAATTTTCAACTTTCTTAATTTTTTTAACGTTTATTTATTTATTTATTTATTTATTTATTTATTTATTTTTGAGGGAGAGAGAGAGTGTGAGCAGGGGAGAGGCAGAGAGAGAGGGAGCCACAGAATCCAAAGCAGGCTCCAGGCACTGAGCTGTTAGCACAGAGCCTGACACAGGGCTCAAACTCACGAGTTGTGAGATCATGACCGGAGCCAAAGTTGGATGCACAACCAACTGAGCCACCCAGATGCCCCCCAATGTTCAACTGTCTAACATAGAGGTTACAGAATAGCTCTTCCCATGAAGGAGCAAGCTTCTCTAGCCTTCAAGTCTCTTCATATAATGTCACTGCTGCCAGTACAGCTGCTTGACTGGGGCAAGAATTACCAAATTTTTCAAAGAGCAACTTTTGCTTTCTCATAGCAGATTTTCCTATATTTTCATCTTCTCCTGATTTTTCTTGGGAACCTAACCTTTAGACTAACTGCCAACCAGTATGAAGTACTACATCAATCTCAGCATGTTCCTGAGTGCTTGCTGAAAATTTGAATTAATATCAGTTTTCCAGAATCACTTTCCTATGTGTACCATGTTCCAGATGAGTTCAGGGTCTATGCCTGTATGAATTATTCCTGCGTTCTCTCACTACAAAGGATGTTCATGAGACATTAAACAGTATCAGTATTTATGATGACCCTCCTCAATGTCCACAAAGCAGTTTTCCAAAACAGAGCCCAGGCAGTTCAGCTCCCTCTTTTCTCAGCTTCAGTTCCCTGATTTTATCCATATCACTTGCTTCCCGACTTTCCTAACGCCCTCTAATTAGGTATATGAAGCCTGTTGCCGTCATTCTCTAAGGAGTTTTAAATTACATATTTTTAACCATTCTAAAAAAAAGACCTACCGGGGTTCTACTGGAAAAATAATTATTGTTTCTCCTTCTTGATAATCTAGTGATCTTAAAATAGAAATAGGACTAAGGAGGGGCGCCTGGGTGGCTCAGTCGGTTAAGCAGCTGACTTCGGCTCAGGTCATGATCTCACGGTCCGTGAGTTCAAGCCCCGCGTCGGGCTCTGTGCTGACTGCTCAGAGCCTGGAGCCTGTTTCACATTCTGTGTCTCCCTCTCTCTGACCCTCCCCCGTTCATGCTCTGTCTCTCTCTGCCTCAAAAATAAATAAACGTTAAAAAAAATTAAAAAAAAAAAAAAGAAATAGGACTAAGGAATAGACTTTGACCATTTTTTGTCCTCTGACTTGTTTTTATGGTACTTGAACATAATTTTTATGGTAGTTCACAAATGTTATTACAGTCAAAGCTTAAAAGCACTTAAGCTTGGCTTTATTTATTAGAAATCAAGATCAGCTAAAAAAATGGGGAGAGCTTGGGACTTCAACTCAGTTCTTCTGGTTCCCAAATTTCATGCTCTTCCCATGATACGACAGAAGTTCTATTACAGTAATACTTCCACAAAACTAGTGAGCACTGGAAGGGTAGGAGTTTATGTTTAGAAATTCCCATTCTTCTAATTATTAGCTACACAACATTGTCCTGCAACGTTTTGGTTTTTTTTAATGAAAGTATTGAAGCAGAAAAGTTTCAGCTAACATACGTATATTCACCTAGAGCTGACAATGATATTTTACCATACGTTCTTTTATCATATAGTGAATTTTAGCTATGCAATTTTGACAAGTTATTTTTTATTCTCACTGTAGTACAGCTTCCCAGTCTGCAAAATGGGAATACATAACACCTATCTCATAGTGTTCTTTGAGAATTACCCAGGACAATGCTACCCGGGACAGTGTTTAAAATTGATTTGTAAAATACCTGGAATAGGGTGAATCACAAATTCAATGAAAATGTTCTCCCCATGAGCAGTTTTCCTTCCAGTCAAAGAAAAAGGATCCTTGGAGGAAAAAAGTTACAAGTAGTTATATTCATCATTATATACAGAACTTTCCCAATAGAGGGTTCTATTTTGAATGGCTTTTTATTTCCTTCAGATACTTGGGTTAACAAAAAACCTCATTTTAACTTCCCGATCCCTTGAAATGTACAAAGTGCACTGACTCTTTCCCAGGCATCACGAATCCTCTGACTCCATAGTGAATATTCAGAAATGTTGACTCGTATAGTACCATGGGGCTCTGGTCAGATTTCGATGTTGGATGTACTAGCTTTCAAAATCAGTGTTTCATCAGGCCAGATGTTGAATCAATTTCTTTTCTTACCCTGACTGATGGTACCATTTCCTCTCCCACAGAGCCACTAGAGATATCACTTCTAACAACATTAATTTAGGAAAACCTTCACTTTTAGTTACTTCTTTAATGCAGTTTGTAGGGATAAAGGACAGTAAAGGCCTCAAAGCAGAGATAACTTTAAGGTAGACGAAGGTGCCACTGATTAGAGAAGTGTGTTCAAGAGCTTATAAAGAATGAAAAGGGTTAGTAGCAAAGCAAAACAGACCACAGTTAATCCAGGATAATGATTTAATTTTGTAGATAAATTGAAATATGATTGCATACGTTGTATCATGTAGATGAAGCGGAAGTTGCTTGATTTATATTCATCTTTAAAATTCTGATATGAAGAAAAAAACTAAAACAATAGGGTTGAAAAACAAGTCAAATTAGGACCATACTTGACACTATAGGTCTTGAAAAATGTAGCAGAAAATATCTTGAGCCTCACCTGTAGTACTGAATTCTATGGCCTTTGGTTTTCTCATTTACAAAATTAGAATGTTGATAAAGCATGGTCTCCAATTTAATTACCAGCTTTGAAACTAGATAGGGGAAGGATTGAAACTATAAACAAAATATATCAGAAGACTTTTATTAATGGAAGAATATACTAGTGTCTCCTATTTTATAGGCAATATTAAAAAATTATTGGATGTGGAGAAACCAATAGAACAGCTGTAAGGTTTTAGGAAGCAGGTATTACTATGCAATGTTAGTGAGCATGGAAATTTGTAGTTTGTATGGCAGAATTTCAACTTTGGTAATAAGTTAAAACAGGAAGTTGCATATAATATGACTCATATACCTAAAGATGAGGGGTTAGATGGGCCTTCCATGTGTGTTTTATGTGCATTTATTTGCATTGCACACATCTAAAAGCATTCATATGGAACAGTTACCTGGGGCTATTCAAGGAAAGCATTATAGGGAAATAATGATAGGAGATACAAGGATTTTCATGTTCATTTAGGAAAACTTTTACATCTAAAGTTTTCTGTTGCTTGTTTTTAATTTAATACATGTTGTAGGAATAAAAAGCAGCAAAGCATCTTAAAGAAAACACTTTAAGGCAAGTGAGTTAAAAAATGATTTTAGACATTTAGACATTCTGAGAATTCCAGTTAACATGGTGAATTAAGTATTTTAATAAACTTCTATGTTCACTTCAAATAATATAATAGAATGTAGTTTCAACAAATGTGAAAATTTGTTCTCCAAGAAATATGGAGGAAATCAGTCTTGGAGACATTAAAAGAAGTGTGCTTAAAATGTTCAGAGGTATAAATTAAAGAACATAAATTATCTAACAATAGCAGTATGGCATGAAAGAAAATGGGTGGATTTATTTTAAGGATAGATAAAATCTAGTTATGGAATTGAAAAAATAAGCAGAAATAATGGTCAATTAGTTACAACTAAAATGGGGAAATTGTGATTGGAGATACAATTGGAAAAGGTTATTCTGCAGCAGAGAGAAAAAAAACATGGAAAAGAAAATCAGATGTTTTGGAAGGATGGAATGAAATGATAACACAGAAGGAAAGAGTGGAAGAAGTCAGTATGAGAAGAGAAAATTACTGAGACATGTCTAGGATTAAATAAAATCAAGAATCCTTAGAATAATTTTACAAAAAGAGTCCCCAAAAGGATAAGTCAAAATAAATACATGACATTCAACACAGTAAGATTGCAAAGCATTTCAAAGGATGTATTTCTGACCTAGTGATAGTGAAAGAACTCTTTAAAAAGACCACCCCAGGAGTGCCTGGGTGGCTCAGTCAGTTAAGTTTCCAACTTGAGCTCAGGTCATGATCTTATAGTTCATGAGGTTGAGCCCTGAGTCAGCACAGAGTCTGGAGCCTGCTTCAGATTCTGTGTCTCCCTCCTTTCTGTCCCTCCCCTACTAGCTCTCTCTCTCTCTCAAAAATAAATAAACATTAAAAATAAATAAATAAATACATAAATACATACATACATACATACATACATACATACATACATACATAAATAAAGGCACCTGCATGGCTCAGTCAATTAAGAGTCAGACTTTGACTCAGGTCATGATCTCACGATTGGTGGGTTGGAGGCCCGCTTTGGACTCTGCTAACAGCTCAGAACCTGGAGCTTGCTTGGGATTCTGTGTCTCCCTTTCTCTCTGTTCCTCCCCTGCTTGTGCTCTGTCTCTCTCTCTCATAAATAAATAAAAATGTTAATTTTTTTTTAAAAATTGAAAGATTAAAAAAGTAAATAAATAAGCCACTGCAAATAAATCATAAAGATTAACATGGATGGATCTAACTACCTTAAAATTTGTGTCTTACAAATTGGGAGAAGGAATTTTCCTTCACTAAACTTGACAAGAGATTACCATGTAGAATACATAAAGAATTTGTTGAAATTAACAAAAAAAAAGACAAAGGAAAAGGTAATAGTACATGCTCAAATGATGTAGTTAGTCGTTAAAGATTTAAAGATTAAGATGTGATAGGAATGAGAGAAAGGCAAAGTATGTAATAAGATATATATTTGTGCCATTGAACAGCATTCATTTGGAGGATGCATAAAGGTATACAAAGGAGAACACTCCTGGTTACTGTTGGCAAAGAACAGCATTAGAAGCCATTCACGAACGCAATCTGGTAGTATTGAAGGATAGTAATATTTGTATATCCTATCAAGCTATCACATTAGCTGGCATATTTCCCAGACAAAAGTTTTCAGTATTGAAAAGGAACATTAAAATGTTGTTAATCTTGGTCTGTTTCTGCTCTCATGGGAATTGGTGGCAAGTCGTGGTCCATGATTAGGTAAATGTATCAAAAATAAGTAGACAAATCATGCTATGAGTATACTATGCAGTAAATGTGTACAATGATACACAGCAAAATAAGCAGATCATAAAAATGATTTTGAGTAAAAAGAAGTAAAAAAACATAATGAAATTTAAATTATTTCACTATTAAAATCACATACATAACTATGCAAGCATGTAAAAGAATTATATCAAGTATTAGAGGACATGCCTATGAAAGAGAGAAAGTTAAGGCAGTGTTCTGTTTTCCAATATAAATCATACTTTATTGTTTCCTTCCTTCATAATTTTGTTGAAAACTGGACATTTTGAAAAGTATAAAATTAAAAAAAAATTGGTAAAACAGATCTTCCCTCCTCTTCAGGGCTTGTTGCTGTTTCTTGTAGATGTTGTTTGTTTAGTAACCTTACTGAACTAATTTTGTAATACCTGTACTCTTTCTTGTGTGTAGTAGCCACTGAAAGTCTGTTCCATGAGCTTGGTGGTCAGCTAGCAGTTGGACAGAGATTTTCTTAAATGCCTGGGAGAAAAAAATACCTTTAAGCCTTTCAAGATGGGCTCTGTATGTATTGGAGTATGCCTTCAATACACAGCTTAGGCTCTGTTTCCTGTTTGCACAAAGCCTAATTACCAGCCAGTGGAAAGAGCTTAGGGCATGTGTACATGAGCTCATAGATTTCTAGTTTCCCAGCAATATGTTGGGATATCCTCATTTTCTCAGCTTTCCTCTCAAACATTTTGATTAGTGTCTTGTTTTCCTCAACAGTGGACACAGACAACAGTGACTAACACATTTCCCTGTAAATGTTTTCGACAATGCCCTTGAGTAGCTACCTGAGCGCTGTGAGTGTTTGAATAAGCCAAAGACAAGCCCTTTGGACCTCCTCCACGGAGGCAGCGGAGGCAGCGCATAGGTCAGAATGCATATGCACAGTGCTTTGTAAATGAGGTTCATTATGCAACTTTAGGTACCAGTACCTGTACCAGGAAAGTGCTTGTTACTTTTAAGGCAAACATTGAGCTGTGAAGAGAGGGTTGGGACCAGGGTAGTCTAATACCATAAAGTTCTTTATTCTTACTGAGATTCTGCCACTTTTTCTTGACTATGTATTTCTCTGGTTTCTCTATAAGATTTTCTTTTGTTTCTAGAGCTCCCCCCCAAAAAATAATTTCAATATTTGTTGTTTTTAAGGAGGGATAGACTTTTAGTACTTTATACTCTGCCATTTTCACTGATGTCCAAAGCCATGACATTTAAAAATATGAAAGATAGTTGATATTATCTTCTTAATCTATTGTTTAATATGAAGAAACTGAAATTAGAAATACAGAATTTAAGCAAGTGTGCTTTGGCATCAATAAGCAGAATGTTGCAGACATAAATGTGTTTGAACATAACATATTTGCAATACATGGTTGAAATTATTAAAACAAGACTAGCTGGAAGCTAAACTTCAGTATGCTGTTTTATAATTTTTTTAAATGTTTATTTATTTTTGAGACAGAGAGAGACACAGTGCAAGTTGGGGAGGGGCAGAGAGAGAGACACAGAATCTCAAAGAAGCTCCAGGCTCTCAGCTGTCAGTACAGAACCTGATGCGGGGCTCAAACCCACAAACCACGAGATCATGACCTGAGCTGAAGTCGGATGCTTAACCGAATGAGCCACCCAGGCACCCCTGTAATTTTTTTAAGTAAGCTCTACACCCGAAGTAAGGCTTGAACTTATGACTCTGAGATCAAGTGTAGCATGATCTACCTACCAACTGAACCAGCCAGGTGCCCCATATGTTCTTAATAGTTCTCCACCTGTTTCCCATTTCTTTAATGACCCCAGGCTGAAAACATTGATATCAATTTTGTATTATCATTCTTTATATCCTATATTTCATAAACTGTCAGCAAATTGTCAGGGCTCCATTTCTAAACACCATCACCCAATTTAGATTCTCATCTTCTCCATTGTAGTAGGTTCCTACCTGAGGATTCTACCTTCAGAATCTTCTCCACCTAAGGCTCCAAAAGTAAATATTTATCTCTTTTATCCCCTTGTCATATTATCCAAATTCTATAAGGCAGCAAAATAAATTTGATTGCTGTTCCTCAAATATTGTGTATGATTGTATATCTACCTCAAGTGTCCTCTTTACTAGTAACATCTAAATTATTTCTGCAATTCATCCAGGTACAAATACCACTTATTTAGGGGAGCTTTTCCTCCTACACAAAACCTTTTCACCTGTACACTGAATATTTTTTCTAACAATACTTTACCTTGGGCATTATTTTATTGTGGTCTTTAAATATATACACATTTTACTTCCCTGAAAAATTTTTGAGGGCAGAGATTGGCCTCTCCATCTTTGTATCTATCCATTACCTTTCTTTTTTTTTAAATTTTTTAAAAGATTATTTATTTTCTTTTGAGAGGGAGAGAGAGAGAGAAAGAGAGAGGGAGGGAGGGAGGGATGGAGGGAGGGAGGGAGGGAGAGGGAGAAAACAAGCTGGGGAGGGGCAGAGAGAAAGAGAGACAGAATCCCAATTGATGTGGGGCTCAAACTCACAACCCTGAGATCATGACCTGATTCGAGATCAAGAGTCAGATGCTTAATCGACTGGGCCATCCAGGTGCTCCACTATCCATTACCTTTCCAAGTGCTTTGCATAAATTTGCCAATCAGAAAATATCTGTTGAACTGAATTAAAACTGTAATGTAAATTGCTTATCAAAAGTGGGCAATATGTCATTCATTAAATAGATCATGTTTCATATATATGCATACCATATGCTTTTATAATGATAAATATCTCCAACTAGTGTTCTCTTGCTACAAAAAAAGGGGCAATTAACAGTTATTTTAGACAAGTGTTTAACAAATACTTTTCTGTGTAGAAATGGCAAAGAACTCCCCAGTGAGCAGCTCTATAATATAAGCTTGAAAACATAACAATTGTTCTTTTTACTTTATTCAAAAGAAAGCTTGTGTTTATAGATCAGCTGACTATGACTTCATAGAAATTTTCATAAATATTTGTATACCTTGAGTATAAAATATGGCTCTTTTATAAAAGATCATTAAATAAGAAGCAATATTGTAATTAAAATTTTATTTACTCTTCATTCAAGGTTATTTCATGAGTTTTCCCTGTTTCCCAACTCATAATAAACAGACATTTGTCTCCTTGCTTTTAGTCAAATGGTTGTAAATGGTCTTTGAGGGAATATTTTCCTTCACATTCCTAGACTGAGTTTTTGTTAGGCTGTGAGCCAAGCCATTCTTACCTCTTTAATATTCTTAGTAATTACTCCACACAGTGCTATTATTGCTCATCCTGCTCTACATTTGGATTAAGCAACAGACACAGATTAATTACCTCCAATTTTGTTTGCCAGATTTCATCATTAATACAAAACACATTACCAGTCTTAGAGAATGGGTCATTTTTAAAGGGCTCCCCATCCAGGATTCCTACTGTGAATGTTTCGGTAAGACCCGTCACTAATGTGGTCCTTTCTGCACTGAATGGGACCAGAAAACTCAGTTTCCGGTGATACCTCTACTATGTCCTGACTGTGCATTATTATCATAACTTTTATCATCACCCTTTGAACTCTCTTGAGAACTTTTATAGCTCTTAGTCATTTGATTTTCAGTACATGCAATGAAGCACATGAAATGAATATGATTATCCACTTTTATGTAGGAGAAAACTAAAACCCAGAAAGATTAAGTGAATTATTTTAAGTTTAGTGGCAGAAATCAGTTCTCCTGACTACCAGATCTTTTCTATTTATATAATGTTTTGCTGCAGTCCTTGGATGATTATAATCTTCCTGGGGAAAAAATGCTATTGTGTTTTGTATATAGTTGTTTTTAGATGCTATTTCAAAGAGATGTTGGAAAACACATGATGCTCATTTGAGCAGTTTGGAGGGCCACAAAAAATATATTTTAAGCAGGTATAGTTCCTATTTCATGTATTTTTTTCTTTAAGGACTAGAATCATCAGGCTAAGATATTAGTAAATTTTTATTACTCTTTTAATCACCATATTTGAATGAGCCATTTGGTGAAGCACATGTCTATCAAAAATGATACCAAGAATGTTGATGAATTATTGAAAAAGTTGTCCTATAGCATGATCTGTATGGGAAAATATCCCTTCCTTATCCTCCAACCAACTTCTAATGAACTTTAAATCAATTGTTTATTTTTAACTTTAAGGGACAGTATATTCGAAACTGTGAAAGGAACAAAAGCCATATGTGGTATGTAAATTACTTAAATGGTAACCTTTTAATCCCACTTTCTAGCATCCTGCCCTAAGTATACATTAATACTGGTAAATATATGTTTTAATGATTTTTATTACATATTTTCATTCTAGTATTCTGAAAACTAGTATAGATTAACATTATAGACATACAATCCAAATACTGATTAGTTGTGAAGAATTCATCATCTGCCACATATCTCAGAACTCACTAGGCACAAAGTTCTGTTGTAGGTCATATGCTGATGTATATGGAACCTTACTTTACTTTTATATTGTGAAAACAACTTCTTAACCATGGGAATAATCTTGTTAAATGATACAAATAGAGGAAAATTAAAGGAAGGAGGTACTTCCAAATTTCAAAGAATAAATGGCTAGTAATGAATATAATTTTTAATCTCATGGATATTTACCCTCTCATGCAGGATTTAACAAATTACAGTTAACTTTTTTAGGTATAATATTTTGTGAGATAAGCCTCAACTCAGGTTGATGAGTTTCCATAAGCAATCCCCGCCCAGAGAACAGATTGGAATTTAGTATTACTGCTGTGTTTTTAAAACTTTCTCATCACCTTCTCATTGTGTTAAAATGTTCTTGATCCATACTTTTTCCTCTTTATGGGAATTTGATGGTATAGTCAATGGCAGTATCATCACAAATGTTTCTTTGTGGGGAAAGACAGCTGTGTTCACCTATAAGTAGTATGTACCATGAAGAACTTAATTCAAACAGATGTAATCTAATTAAGACCTTACAAGATATCTTCCCCTCCCTGCACACATGTCTCAGAGCTTAGTAGAAACAGAGTTATAAACTAACTCTGGGTATTTCAAATGCTTATCTTTATTCTCAAGTCAATATTTTTATAAAATTATAATGTAAGGGATTTATTTATTACAGATTTAAAAAACAAAAGAATTAATGAATAATTTCCCATGGAGATTTCTCTTTTACTTTCCAGGTTTTTGTTTAAACAAAAATTCTGTCCTTTTTAAATTCATTGCTTCTAAAAAATTTTCTGTTGGGGACACCAAGTTTATTGGACATTGCTTACCATGATACATGATACTATCCATCACACCATTACCGTCATGATGTGTTTGCGAGAGTTATAACTTCTGAAGGATGGCCTATTGGTTTTATAGGAAACTTATCTATTATCACACTAAGACATATATGCAATGTTTCCATCTAGATTATTCTAGTCCCTTGGCTATTTACCTGTTTGTCAGTAGGTTTTCATTTAACTACAGACCCTTTTCCATTTCTTTATTCTCTGCTCTTTATTGCAGGGACTGGAAGCTGGTAGACTGCATTCCTAAATCCATTGCAAGCTGGCCTCCTGTGAGGTTTGTTACGATGAGACATGTCATAAAGAAAAAGAGTCTATTTTGTTCCTGAAGTGGAAGTCCCATTTAAGGAATCAAATACTTGCTGTTCAGCACCTCTTCAGAATTCTAGCATGGGTCACATAGTAACTTCAGTTATACTGCAGTTAGTTCAGACTTGGTTCTAATCCAGGAGTTGAAATGACCTCCTTTTTCCTATGTTTCATTTCTTCTCTTAAGGGCTATTCAGGAACCACTCTCTTTTTCCCTTTATTCCTTCAGTTAATTATGGCATATGTGTAGCAGATTCCCTGCCCTAAATCTTTCTGTTAGCAATATCTAGAAATCTTTCTATTTTCTCAGGTTGAGTCTGACTGATATTGTACTTACTATGGGAAGTAGTCCCAAGCAATTGGTCTTTGCAGATGGTAATCTGGGGTGGGTTCCCTGATATGAGTAAGCTTGAACATGACAGTAACCTTATTGCCAGTGGAAAATGGGATAATGTAAATGCATGTAGTAACAGAACAGTTAATAAATTATTTATATTTTAAGATAAGGCTTTGAGATATCGGTTGTTGGAGTTGACTTTGGTGGGAAAGATATTACAAAGACTGAGGCATGCTAGCAATTTATGATTAAGTTTAGGGGAAAAATGGACAAGCACAGCCTCTAAAATTTTAGCAAGATCATAGAATGAAGACAACAAACCTTCCATGATTATGCTACAACTGTTTATCTCATTAGATGGTAGTTGTAGCTAAAATTCAAACCTAAATTTGATTTTACATGAAGGAGAATGAAAATGTAAGTTGAGTCAAAGCTTACTGATCTTATGTAAAATTAAGAAATTTATGGGAAAGAAATGGGACCCTGAGAATTGTAATGAGGGCATATGTGAAGACTCAGATAAATCTCAGAAACTGGAGCAGCCACATCCTCTTGAGCCCCTGTAGCTAGGGAACATGGATACTTTCCTGTGTGAGGAGACTAGCCTTACTTTGTTTAAATACCCTGCCATGATATCAGGTGAATATCATATTTCAAAAATATGCACATTTGCATCCAGATTCTGAAAGATGTAGATGTAGATGTAGATGTGGAGTCTGAATTAGGAAGAAATAACTTATACCACAAAATATTTTTTAATTTATTTCAGGATAAAGCTGGTAAATATATTAAGAAGTAAATATTTAGGGTTTTACACCATGGGTCAGAAAACTGAATTATGTAGGCTCATGTGTTTTTGTAAATATATATTTTTTGTTTCAAATTTTTATTTAAATTCTAGTTAGTTAACATACAGTGTAATATTAGTTTCAAGTGTAGAGTTTAAGGATTCATCCCTTACATACAATACCCTATGCTCATCATAGCCAGTGCCCTTCTTAACACCCATCATCCATTTAACCCATCCCCTATCTACCTTCCCTCTAGCAACCCTCAGTTTGTTCTCTATAGTTAAGAGTCTGTTTATGGTTTGCCTCTTTTTTTTCTCCCTATGTTCATTTGTTTCATTTCTTAAATTCCTCATAGCAGTGAAATCATATGGTACTTGTCTTTCTCTGCCTGACTTATTTTGCTTAGCATAACAGTCTCTAGCTCCCTCCACATCAATGCAAATAGTAAGATTTCATTCTTTTTTATGGCTTAGTAATATTCCATTGTATATATATATATGTACGTATATATGTGTGTGTATATATATATATATATATATTTCCACATCTTAGGTATCCATTCATCGGTCGATGGACATTTGGGCTCTTTCCATAATTTGGCTGTTTGGCTGTTGTTGATACTGCTGCTATAAACTTCAGGGCACATGTGCCAGTGTTTTTGTATCCTTTGTGTAAATACATAGTAGTGCAATTTCTGGATCATAGGGTAGTTTTTAACTTTTTGAGGAACTTCCATACTGTTTTCCATGGTGGCTTTGCCAGTTTAACATTCCCAACAACAGTGTTAAGATTTTGGGACACAGCCATGCATTCGTGTGTGTGTGTGTGTGTGTGTGTGTGTGTGTGTGTGTGTGTGTATGGCTGCTTTTGTGCCACGATGGCAAAATTGAGTGGCTGCAACACAAACCTTGTGGCTATCAAGCCTAGAATATTTACTGTTGAATCATTCAGGAAAAGTTTCTTGATCTCTGACCTAAACTAAGGAAGAGAGATCAAGCTATATTTGTTGATATTGGTATTTTCACTCACACTCAGAAATAATGTGTTTACCGAGTAGTTCAATTGATTTGTAGAAGCCTGGATCCAAGATTGTCCTATATTTAATGAGGCTGAGATAACAGAAATTCTCTAGTATTGAACAGATTCTTCAAGGGAATAAGAATATCAGTTGAATTTCTTAGGTAATTCCCACTGCCCCAAATATGTAATTGAAGAGTGCTTAGACTCTCTGTCTTCAATCCAACATTATAAAATGCATTATAGAGTAGAACCCTCCTATCATTGTGGTAGCTTCCCTCTGCATATCTGAGGGTAGGAGATGCAGTCATTAAAATAAGTACACCGGTTTGTGGGAGTGGGGCTGGAGTAGTGTTTTAAAATAGGAATTAGTGGTGGTAGAAAATTGATCAAAGCAATGAAATAGAGGGGCAGCTGGAATATTAAGTGACCCACATAATCAAGGAAATTCCAGATGTGGTAAGCAGAGATCTCGGACAGCAGCTAGTTTACACATTCATTTAATGAAGGGAAGCTATATCCCCTTGAGGAATAATCCTATGAATTTCTAGGTACTCTCTGTGATTTTTTGCATCTCAGTGATCCAGGACTTGTCAGAATATTCCCTTAAGAGAAAGAAAAGTCATTACTTGCAGACATATGTACATAGACAACGCTTAGTACCATATTCTTCCCTTTTCATTTTGGAGGCATTTTGTTTATCTATTTGAGTGTTTTGCTTCAAGTTACCTGTTGAATGGCAGTTTATTCATTTTATTTTATTTTATTTTTTAATTTTAATTTTAATTTTTTTTTAATTTTTAATATAATTTATTGTCAAATTGGTTTCCATATAACACCCAGCGCTCATCCCAACAAGTGCCCTCCTCAATGCCTGTCATCCACTTTCTCCTCTCTCCCACCCCCATCAACCCTCAGTTTGTTCTCAGTATTTAAGAGTCTCTTATGGTTTGCCTACCTCCCTCTCTGTAACTTTTTTTTTCCCTTCCCTCCCCCATGGTCTTCTGTTAAGTTTTTCAAGATCTACATATGAGTGAAAACATATGGTATCTGTCTTTCTCTGACTGACTTATTTAACTTAGCATAATACCCTCCATTTCCATCCACGTTGCTACAAATGGCCATATTTCATTCTTTCTCATTGCCAAGTAGTATTCCATTGTATATATAAACCACATCTTCTTTATCCATTTATCAGTTGATGGACATTTAGGCTCTTTCCATAATTTGGCTATTGTTGAAAGTGCTGCTATAAACATTGGGGTACAAGTGCCCCTATGCATCAGCACTCCTGTATCCCTTGGGTAAGTTCCTAGCAGTGCTATTGCTGGGTGATAGGGTAGTTCTATTTTTTATTTTTTGAGGAACCTCCACACTTTTCCAGAGTGGCTGCACCAGTTTGCATTACCACCAACAGTGCAAGAGAGTTCCCTTTTCTCCACATCCTCGCCAGCATCTATAGTCTCCTGATTTGTTCATCTTAGCCACTCTTACTGGTATAAGGTGGTATCTCAGTGTCGTTTTGGTTTGTATTTCCCTGATGATGAGTGATGTTAAACATCTTTTCATGTGTCTGTTGACCATCTGGATGTCTTCTTTGGAAAAGTGTCTATTCATGTCTTCTGCTCGTTTCTTCACTGGATTATATGTTTTTCAGGTATTGATCTTGGTGAGTTCTTTATAGATTTTAGATACTAGCTCTTTATCTGATATGTCATTTGCAAATATCTTTTCCCATTCCATCAGTTGCCTTGTTTTATTGATTGTTTCCTTTGTAGCGTGGAAGATTTTATCTTGATGAAGTCCCAATAGTTAATGTTTGCTTTTAATTCCCTTGCCTTTGGAGATGTGTTGAGTAAAAAATTGCTGAGGCCGAGGTGAAAGAGGTTTTTTTCCTGCTTTCTCCTCTAGGGTTTTGATGGTTTCCTGTCTCACATTCAGGTCCTTCATCCATTTTGAGTTTATTTTTGTGTATGGTGTGAGATAGTGGTCTAGTTTCAACCTTCTGCATGTTGCTGTCCAGTTCTCCCAGCACCATTTGTTAAATAGACTGCTTTTTTCCATTGGATATTCTTTCCTGCTTTGTCAAAGATTAGTTGACCATACTTTTGTGGGTCTAATTCTGGAGTCTCTACTCTGTTCCATTGGTCTATGTGTCTCTTTTTTGTGCCAATACCATGTTGTCTTGATGATTACAGCTTTGTAGTAGAGGCTAAAGTCTGGGATTGTGATGCCTCCCACTTTGGTCTTCTTCAGTATTACTTTGGCTATTCGGGGTCTTTTGTGGTTCCATACAAATTTTAGGATTGCTCTTTCTAGCTTTGAGAAGAGTGCTGGTGCAATTTTGGTTGGGATTGCATTGAATGTGTAGATTGCTTTGGGTAGTATTGACATTTTAACAATATTTATTCTTCTAATCCATGAACATGGAATGTTTTTCCATTTCTTTGTGTCTGCTTCAATTTCTTTCATAAGCTTTCTATAGTTTTCAGCATACAGATCTGTTGCATCTTTGGTTAGGTTTATTCCTAGGTATTTTATGCTTCTTGGTGCAATTGTGAATGGGATCAGTTTCTTTGTCTTTCTGTTGCTTCATTATTGGTGTATAAAAATGCAACTGATTCATGTTCATTAGTTTTGTACCCTGCGACATTGCTGAATTTATGTATCCTTTCTACCAGACCTTTGGTGGAGTCTGTCGAGTTTTCCATGTAGAGTATCATGTCATCTACGAAAAGTGAAAGTTTGACTTGATCTTTGCCAATTTTGATGCCTTTGATTTCATTTTGTTGTCTGATTGCTGATTCCAGGACTTGCAACACTATGTTAAACAACAGCAGTGAGAGTGGACATCCCTGTCATGTTCCTGATCTCAGGGGGAAAGCTCTCAGTTTTTTCCCATTGAGGATGATATTAGCTGTGGGCTTTTAATAAAAGACTTGTTGAGGATTTTCATCAAGAAATGATGCTGTATTTTGTCAAATGCTTTTTCTGCATCTATTGATAGGATCATATGGTTCTTATCTTTTCTTTTATTAATGTGATGTATCACACTGATTGATTTGTGAATATTGAACCAGCCCTGCAGCCCAGGAATGAATCCCACTTGATCATGATGAATAATTCTTTTTATATGCTGTTGAATTCGATTTGCTAGTATCTTGTTGAGAATTTTTGCATTCATATTCATCAGGGATATTGGCCTGTAGTTCTCTTTTTTTGCTGGATCTCTGTCTGGTTTGGGAATCAAAGTAATACTGGCTTCATAGAATGAGTCCAGAATTTTTCCTTCCATTTCTGTTTTTTGGAACAGCTGGAGAAGGACAGGTATTAACTGTGCTTTAAATATCTGGTAGAATTCCCCAGGGAAACCATCTAGTCCTGGACTCTTATTTGTTGGGAGATTTTTGATAACTGAATGAATTTTTTCACTAGTTATGGGTCTGTTCAAATTTTCTATTTCTTCCCATTTGAGTTTTGGTGGTATGTGGGTATTTAGGAATTTGTCCATTTCTTCCAGATTGTCAAGTGTGTTGGCATATAATTTTTCATAGTATTCCCTGATAATTGCTTGTATTTCTGAGGGATTGGTTGTAATAAATCCATTTTCATTCATGATTTTATCTATTTGAGTCCTCTCTTGTTTCTTTTTGAGAAGCCTGGCTAGAGGTTTATCAATTTTGTTTATTTTTCCAAAAAAAACACAACTCTTGGTTTCATTGATCTGTTCTACTTTTTTGTTTTGAATTCTATGTTGTTTATTTCTTCTCTGACCTTTATTTTTTCTCTTCTTCTGCTGGGTTTGGGGTGTGTTTGCTGTTCTGCTTCCTTTAGGTGTACCATTAGATTTTGTATTTGTGATTTTTCTTGTTTCTTGAGATAGGCCTGGATTGCAAAGTATTTTCCTCTTAGGACTTGGAATGGAAGTTTAAATGAAGCTCAAATTGAACCAGTGCTCTGCAGCAGATTCAGGTTAAGTACAAACTCCTCTGTTCCTGGGGCCTTGGGATACAGTAAGTCCAATGGCACTCAAATGTATGAAGAAGACAAGGATGCTTTATGGAGCCCTTAGCAAGCACAAAAATATAATCACAGTGCCAGCCCCTGAGGCATTTTAGGAAAGCCATGTCCCCAACTACTATTTATCTTTTGAGAACTTGCTCCTGGGCCCTTGTAGAGACTGGATGCTTCACTACAAATCATCAAGGACTGTGAATTTCAGGTGTCATACTAGGAACCTGAGGTTTTCTAACCTGCCAAACTATCAAAATTGAATGTGGCTTGTCACATCCCTAAACAAGTGAAATAGTACATATTAAATTGTATTCAGACAAATCATGAAGACACTGTCTATTGTGTGAACAGAAAACTTGGGGTTTTAAGGCACCTATTCCTGCTACATTGATTAATCTCTCTTTTCCCATATCTGTGGTTTCATACTGAGTACCCTATAACTATAACACTGAGGAAGAAAATCCTTGGGCATGGTTTATACATGGTTCTGTGTGATACTTGACACAGAATGGAAGGATATCGTTACCACAGCAGTTTGAGATGGTGCTGAAAATCATAAAAGGAAATCCTTCAAATGGGCAGATAATTTATTTTGTTTACCACTTTACTTTCATGAAAAAATAATCAGAGACTTAAGTCCATATTAGATTTTGGAAAGCAGCTCATAGTTTGGATGAGTGGTCAAAAATAAGTAAGTAACATGGTTAGAAGATGCCAGAGAAGTTGGGAGAGGAGGCACGTGGATGAATCTTTCACAAGGAACATAAAATATAGAATATTTGCATCTCATGTGACTCTTCTCTAGATAGCAGTCATTACTGAGGAGGTTCTCAAAAGACAAAGGACAAGGTGATATACCCCATTTGTATTGGTTAGCCTCTTTCTTAGATACTTGGGTTCTTGTTCAGTGGGCTAATCTACAATGTCTCCCTGGCAGTGAGGATGAAGAAATTATGCTTGAACTTAAATAACATAACCTTCCCCTCAGGGAGGCTAATTCTTTTCTTGCTACTGTTCATGCCCACCCTAAAAACTGCAGAAAACAGGCATGAGTCCCCAGTATATTACCATTTTCAATAGAGACTAGTCAGGCAGTTGGAGGAGCTTATTATATCAGACTCCTTGGATCATGAAGGGGGTAGCTGTTTGTTCCTACTGATATAAACACTAATTCTTGATAAGAATTCGCCTTTTCTACCACAGACACTTCTGCCAGCACTACCATCCAAGAACTTACAGAATGTCATGAAATAAATTCAGTAAAAGATATGTCTTACATTTTTTCTTCTGGACATATAATTCATTTTAAAACAAAAGAAGTGTAGCCATGGACTCATTGACATGAGAAATAGTGGTCTAACCAAATTTGACAATTCTGTCAAACGTTGAAAAAAATCTGTCAAAGTCCTTGTAATACCTGGTTACCAATTCCCTAAATTAAATATCTTTCTACTTGAAATCTTAAGGGTAATATCTTTTATTCTTTCTGGAGCATGACTAATACATCTTGCCTTCTTTTTATAGGGTTTGTGTAATAGCTGTTGAATCATTAAGCCTGGTAATCATAATTGCTACACAACTATAAGGAATATTTTTCACTCCCCATCACCTCCAACGCTATTAGCAGTATGACCAAGACAACCAAACCAGATGATATTTTGACTAAAAATTCAAAATTGTATTTAGTTGTAAGTCTCTTGAGGCATCATTGTGTGTATACTCTTAATCATTTTAACAAATGAACAAATATGATTTTCTTATTCATTATTATGTTTCTTACATTAGAGATGAAAAATTAGGAAAAAGAGTTTTAATATAGGGAAGTTAGAAGAAGGCAATACTTAAATCTTGTTAAAACTCGAGCTTAAAATGGTATCAGAGAATGTCAGCTTGAAATAATATGGAAGATGGAATAAAGCAGTCTGACTATGGTCTTGATTGGTTAAAACTAATTTTTAAATTAGTGGCTCTCAAATTGGATTGATTTGGTCCCCGGGGAACCAAATATCTGGAGACATTTTTGGTTATTGCAAATGGTTTTGGGGGAATGCGCCTGTATCTAGTGAGTAGAGAGCCCAGAGTTGCTTCTCAGTATCATACAATGCACAAGACAGCTCTCCTTTCTCCTAAACACAGCACAGAATTATCATACCTAAAATACAAATGATGCTTAGTTTGAAACACCTGTTATAAATAAACAAAGGTATCTTTTAAAAATATTTAGGACTGAGAACAGACAAACCTAAATTGAAAGGCCAGTATGCTTATTCCCCTGTGTGTCCAAGGTATGGGGAAGAGAAACCCAGGCCGCGCTAACATTAAATTAATTATAGTTGTTGTTTCTTCATATCTTCTTTTGGGCAAATTTTGGTGTTTAACTGTGTAAATCTCAATTTTCTTAACTTAAAATTGAGGAGAATAGACTCATTATATATTTGCAAATAATATTATTGATATTGGGCTTGATTTTACAAAAATATTACATAGTTACAGTATGTATAAAAGTGACAAATAATAAAGGAAGAAGGAGCCTGTTTAAAATATTCTTATAGTTAGATTTTCATTAATCCAGTTAGACATGTCTTAAACATAGTGCCAACTAAGGCGGAACCTGAGTCTCACCTTTATTCTTGATTGCCTTGCCTTGTCAACCAACTCTGTGTTTATAATTTTACCAAAATCTATTTTTAATGTTTCTTAACATCATTCTAAAATATCAGAAACAGATATAGATAGTATAAAAAAGGTAAGAACATTTCTTATTTTTGACTTCAAACTCTCAGAATATAAATTGAGCTATTTTATTGAATCATTAAGGAAAACTTTGATATAATATACTTGTAAAAACTGAAATTGTTTTAAAAGAATGAGGTATTATTACTATTCTGATATTTATTGAGCCCTACATTTTGTACAAATATCACCTCATAATCATCATAGCCCTATAAGGTAGAGATTATCTTTATATTAAAAGTATAATAAAATAGCTAATCTTAGTGAATGCTTATCTAAATGCCAATTCTATATATATAAATCTGTGTGTGTATGTGTATATATATATATATATATATATATAATTTTATTTATTAATTGTAATACCCTTCTCTCCATTTGAAAGATAAGGAAGCTAAGGCAAAGGAAGTTTAATTAAATTGCCTAAGATCGAGTTGGTACTAAGTAGTAGAGCTAAGAGTAGTAGCTAGTTCCACAAAGGTAGTTTTATACAGAAGGCTGATTTATTGAATGTAGTTAGACTACTTAACATGCAGTATGTCAGTGGGAACAAAAAAAAAAAAAAAAGTTTGTGAGTATGTATTGAATCATGCCTTGTTATAGGCCATGCAAGGAAGAAAAAGATAAAAAGAAAGAAGGAAAACAAATTTCCTGGCCAGAAAAAGACTCTGGAGCTAATAAGTAGTAAGAGAAAGAGCAGTAAAAAGAATACAAAGAAATCAGTGAGATGATTATAATATCTTATAGTCTCTATATTTCATCCAAATGCTCTCCTTTTGTAATTTATTTTTAACTGCAAACAATACGGTTTTCTCGGAATTAGAGTTCTTGTAGGTTAATCAATGAGGCAGAAAGATGGGTTTATACAGAAATACACAAGTCGTTGAAATAAAGAAACTAACAAGTGATTAATTACTGAGCTTGTATTGGAACCCTAGCCATGTTTGAAATTGTGGACACCTTCATACAGTTAATTGATGTGTTAACAGGAGTTGCCCATCGTTATGTGATACATTAAGAAAAGCTCATTAGCACAATGTGTATTGGGCACCACTGTACAGAAACTACTTGATCCAAACTGTTTTTTTCTCACAAAAAATATTTAGGAACTTTATTTTAGCCTTAAAAATACCTAAGGAAAAATATGCTATAATCACAAGTTAAAATTTTTAATAATTTCTGCCTCTTAAAAACAAGGAGAACATTATTTACCCAATATTCTGTTAAATAGCAGCCAACTCTATATACTGGCTACATTTCAGAAGACTCAAGGTCCTGGTGTTACAATTAGTGTTTTGATTACTCCCAAGGCACTGTGCTTGTGTCAGTAAAACAGATAATAAGACCAGCAGCTAACTTTACCAAGATAGAGATGGTGAAAGTCTAGTGTATAAACCATGTATATTATAGACACCAGGGCATGAATATTTGAAGATAACTTCTTAATACTTCTAGTTGCAGATTTAAAGGATCTTAGGTGAAAAATCCAAAGCAATATTTACTTTATCTGAGTGTGGGCTTTGGTACCAAGAAACAGAAGTAGAAGGGTCCAAAGCCTAATCTGCCACTTGCACAGCTAAATGTGTCATTGGTGTTCCAAACATTTTGTCTTATTGTGAGAATTTCCAAATGATAGGACATTGACTTTTGTGATCATATCTCTTGATTTCCTGCAAAATACATACACCATACATGTGTTACACAGAAACTCCTCTGTATGATAAAATGTCCTTTAAACTGTGCTATCCTTTGTCTTAAAGTACTGAAAGTCAGCACAGTTATCAGACTCACAGTGGTGGTAAGTCAGCCATCTGTTCAGCTTCTAGGCTGTGCTGAAAATAAATGGTAATCCAATCATCATGTTATATTTTCTGTAAAGGATTTTCATGGAAATGCTTGATTTCCGAATTAGTATAATGGCCTTTTGTGAAGAAAATGAAATCCAAAGCTCTCCATCTCTGGCTTTGTTATTTTATTATGCAAAATGTGAATGATTTTTTAAGTCATCATTAACATGTAGACTTAAGCAGTTGCTTGCTTAGTGATAAAAAGTCAAGGACAATTTTTTAACTGCCACCTCATTTTGCTAACATAGTTCTTAGACAATACTGGCCTGATTCGGGACCAAATATTTTAAAATAATTTAAAATAATTTAGGATTTATTCTGTCCTACTCATATATGTTTTTTCCTCCCAACTCAG